>NC_091986.1:141494471-141571385 GCF_044704955.1 Pristiophorus japonicus
GGAGTCAGTGGCAGCAGGGGGAAAGACTGCTGTGTGGAGGCAGGTCTAACCTCGATGGCAAGCAAGACGACCTGCATAAAAAGGTTGGAGATCATTTTTTAATTTTATTTTTTTCAGCGTTTTACCTGCATGGGGTCCCCTGAAGGTGTTATGGGTGTTTTTTTTAAAAATAGTGAATATTTTTATTTCAGTGCTCCCCCCCCCGGGGCGGCACTTTGTCAAGGATCGCATTTGCCGCTGAGATTGAGCGCTCCCGCCCGCTGCCGCCCAGATTGTCGGCGTAAGCCGTTATTTGGCTGCCGGGCAGTACTGCCATCTCTTTTAGAGAGATCTTCCTGACAAAGTACCGCCCCGGTGTCTCAGTGGCCATTGGCTGTCGTTTGGGCGGGCCTTGGCTTCCACCAAATTTGGGCCCCATGTCTCTGAAGCATATAGGAGGGCAGGTATCACTACCATGAGCTTTGTGCTGGTTTTAAGGTTCTGGTCTTCAAACACACTCTTCCTTAGGCGACCAGAGGCTGCGCTGACATGCTGAAGGCGATGTTGAACCTCATCGACGTCTGCCCTTGTTGACAGCAGGCTCCCGAAGTAGGGAAAATGGTCCACATTGTCCAAGGCCTCATCGTGGATTCTGATAATCGGGGGGGGGGGGGGGGGGGGGGGGGGCAGTACTGTGTGATGGGGGCAGGTTGGTAGAGTACTTTTGTTTTACGGATGTTTAGTGCAAGGCCCATGCTCTTGTACACTATTGTGAATGTGTCGACGATGGTTTGGAGTCCAGCCTCCGTGTGCGCAGACGCAAGCGTCATCTGCATACTGTAATTCAATGACCGAGGATGGGACGACCTTGGATCTGGTCTGGAGGCGACGGAGGCTGAACAGTTTACCATTTGTTCTATAGATTAGCTCCACTCCAACGAGGAATTTACTGATAGCGAGATGGAGCATTGCAGCAAGGAAGATCGAGAAGAGCGTTGGTGCAAGACACAGCCTTGCTTCACCCCGGTCCATACATGAATTGGGTTTGTGGTGTATCCGTTGGTCAGGATCACAGCTTGCACATCATTATGAAGCAGGCGGAGGATGTTGACAAACTTTTGAGGACAGCTGAATTTGAAGAGAACACTCCATAATCCCTCACGGTTAAGTGTCGAAGGCCTTTGTGAAGTTAAAGGCGGCCATCTGCAGAGGTTGGTGTTGTTCCTTGCATTTCTCTTGAATTTGTCACATGATGAGAATCATATCCATTGTACCCCTTAGTGGGTGGAATCTGCATTGAGACTCTGGGAGGAGCTCTTCAGCCACAGGGAGAAGGCGGTTGAGGAGGATTCTTGTGATAACTTTCCTTGTGGTAGACAGCAGGGAAACTCATCTGTAATTACCGCAATCAGACTTGTCCCCTTTCTTGAAGATGGCCACGATTATGGCATCAGAGATCCCCTGGCATGCTCTCCTCCTTCCAGATAACAGAGATGAGTTCATGTATTTGTGCCAAAAGTGCTTCTCCGCCATGTTTTAGTGCTTTGGCGGGGATAACATCTGCTCCCGAGGGCCTTTTCAACCTCATGCCGGGCTGGAGTTGTACTGGGGTGGTGGCGGGTAGCATACTGTGGGATGGAGTCGAGGACACTCATGTCGAAGACAGAATTTCGGTTAAGGAGATCTTCGAAGTGCTCCTTCCAGCAGGCACTGACTGCCTCTCTGTCCTTGATGAGTACTTCTCTGTTCTTGGCCACCAGTGGGGTAGAATCTTGGGTGCTTGGGCTGTAGATGGTCTTTACTGTGCTGAAGAATCCACACACGTCATGGTTGTCGGCTAGTTGCTGGTTCTCCTGCTCTGTCTCCACCCACCATTTGTTCTTTAGGTCGTGAGTTTTTTTGTTGGACCTCGGCCTTCAGACGCCTGTAGAGCTACTCTTTTTGCTCTCTAGTTGCCTTGCTGTTTACAGTTCAAGAATGCCTTGCGCTTGCAGCTTATTAACTCCTGGATCTCCTCGTCGAACCAGTCTTGGTGTTTTCAAGTGACCGAGCGTCTCATCACAGGCGTCAGTTATGGAGGCCTTGAGGGCAGACCAGGCGCTGTGGACACTCTGCATATCTGGATCGCTGGGAGTCGTCAGGTTGGTAGTGAAGCACTGGCTGAATAGGGCTTTCTTAGCAGGGTCTTCGAGTGCTCCACGTTGATTTTCCAGTGGCATTGTTTCTGTTGCCGCTGCTGTTTTGGGGCTACATTGATGGACATTCATTACAGATGCACTTGCACACAGACTTTCTATGGGATTTTGCACTGGAACTTACTGTAATTAGAGAGCTATTTTGGCGCTGCACTCTCTACAGGGGATGTGGGATGTGTTTAAACAGGGAAAGTAACTGTATAACTGTATACCTCCTTATCCAAATCAGACTGGTAAGGGTGGGGGGGAGAAAGAGAGAAGGGAAAACAAACAAAGCCAGAGCTCCCTAAATGACAAAGTAGAGAGTAGGAAGAAGCAGAGAAAGGAGACGTCTGATAATACACAGGAGGATCAGGTTGGATATAAAAAGTATAGCGGACAAGTGAAAAAGGAAGTAAGAGGGGCAAAGAGACAGTACGAGAATAGATTGGCGGTTAACATAAAAAGGAATCCAAAAGGTCTTCTACAGGCATATCAACAGTAAAAGGATTGTCAGAGGAGCGGTGGGGCTGATTAGGGACCAAAATGGAGAGCTATTGGTGGAGGCAGTAGGCATGGCTGAGGTACTAAATAAGTACTTTACATTGGTGTTTACCATGGAAGAGGACTTTGCCATAGCTATGGTAAACAAGGAGGTTGCCGGTATACTAGGCGAGATAAAAAGAGAGCGAGATACTAGAAAGGCTGGCAGTACTTAAAGTAAATAATTCATCCAGTTTGGATGGGACAGAAATTGCAGAGGTGCTGGCCACAATCTTCTAGATACAGTCCTTAGATACAGGGCTGGTGCCAAAGGACTGGAAGAAAAAAAGAGAGAAGGATAGAAACATAGAAAATAGGTGCAGGAGTAGACCATTCGGCCCCTCGAGCCTGCACTGCCATTCAATGAGTTCATGGCTGAACATGCAACTTTAGTACCCCATTCCTGCTTTCTCGCCATACCCCTTGATCCCCCTAATAGTAAGGACTACATCTAACTCCTTTTTGAATATATTTAGTGAATTGGCCTCAACAACTTCCTGTGGTAGAGAATTCCACAGGTTCACCACTCTCGAGGTGAAGAAGTTTCTCCTCATCTCGGTCCTAAATGGCTTACCCCTTATCCTTAGACTGTGACCCCTGGTTCTGGACTTCCCCAACATTGGGAACATTCTTCCTGCATCTAACCTGTCTAAACCCGTCAGAATTTTAAACGTTTCTATGAGATCCCCTCTCATTCTTCTGAACTCCAGTGAATACAAGCCCAGTTGATCCAGTCTTTCTTGATAGGTCAGTCCCGCCATCCCGGGAATCAGTCTGGTGAACCTTCGCTGCACTCCCTCAATAGCAAGTATGTTGTTCCTCAAGTTAGGAGACCAAAAAACAAAAAAGGATAAGCCTGGAAATTACAAGCCAGTCTGTTTAACATCACTGGTGGAGAAGCTTGAGTTTTTTGATGAGGTGACAGAGATGGTGGGTTAGGGTCGTGCAGTTGATGTGTATATGGACTTTCAAAAGACATTTGTTAAAGTACCACTTGTTAGCAAAATTGAAGCCCATGGGATAAAAAAGGGCAGTAGCAGCATGGATACAAAATTGGATAAGGGATAGAAAATATCAGTTATGGTGAACGGCTGTTCTTTGGACTGGGGGGTGGTATACAGTGGAGTTCCCCAAGGTTCAGTGCTGTGACATTGGCCCTGAAATTGCGGTCAGAGGAGTAACAGAAGAATGCGTCTCCAACCTGGAAAAAAAAAATCCGAAAGTACCTGGGGTCTCTGGAGCTTTGGGTCCTGTGCTTTCAGGCATGCACCTTCATAAAGGCCCATGAATCCCTGGGATGGAGGCGGTTCAAAAGTGTCCCTGGGATCACATGGGCGAGGCTAACATATTAAAAAGGAGGATTCCTCATAAGCTTATGGGAATTGCAGAACAGAATCCCCATAAGCTTATGAGAAATCACCAAATAAAACAAAATTCTAAAAAATATATATTCCCATGTTTAAAATTAATTAAAAGTCCCTTTGATTAAGCATTTAAAATAAAACATTTATTTTTTGAAAAATAAATTTTTTATTCCAGCCCAAAATTTACATCAACTAATTTTAGCTGTTTTTATATGTTTTAATCATTTTAAAAATGTTAATTTAACATTTATTTTAACCCGTATGCTGGCAAAATGCTGGCAAAAGCAGGCTTTACAGCTGTTACCAGATGTAAGGGTTTTGTGAGCATTCGTAGCCAGGGTTTTATGTTTTAAAGTTTAATTTGTTTTTATTGCCGGGTTTTAGTGTTCCCCTCCCCTTTTATAGGGGGCACTTGTAAAATTTATGATTTTAGTGCCCCCAAAAAATTTTAAAAACACAAAAAAAAAGGGCACTTGAAAAGTGTTTGGAGTGTCCCCCAGATCAGGGGGCACTTGATTTAATTGATTTATTGTTTTATAGCCAAAGAGAGTTGTGGGCATTCATTGGACAAATAGCCCAACTCTTCGCCAGCTAAGTGCTTTTGGGGAGCTTACAGACAATCTGTTAAGGAGAAACTTAACAGATCGCAAGTTCCGAGTTTTCCCGCATGCAGATACCCGAAATCCTGCAGGACCATTCTGAGGATTTACGACAGCGTGTATATGCACGCCGTCATCGACCCCGTAAAATCCTGGCCAAGAATGACTTGGACTTGTGGGTACAGGGCAATTTCTAAATTTGCAGATAACACAAAACTTGGAATTGTAAATAGTGAGGAGGATAGTGATGGACTTCAAGAGGACATAGACAGGTTGGTAGAATAGGTGAACACATGGCAGATGAAATTCTATGCAGAAAAGTGTGAGGTGACACATTTTGGTTCGAAAAATGAGGAGAGACAATACTAAGTTCTACTTGGAAATGTAGTAAACAGTGAGGAGGACATGGGGAGACTAGTGATGTGCCAGACATATGGCAGATGAAATTTAATGTAGAACAGTGTGAAGTGGTGCATTTTGGAAGGAAGAATGATGAGAGGCAATATAAACTAAACGGTCTAATTTTAAAAGGGTTGCACGAACAGAAAGACCTGCGGGTTCATATTTTTGAAGGCAGCAAAACTAATTGATTAAGCTGTTAAAAAGCTTATGGACTCCTTGGCATTATAAACAGAGGCATAGGGTACAAAAGCTTGAGCTAAACCTTTATAAATCACTTGTTAGACCTCAGCTGGAGTATTGGAAGGATGGTAAGGCCTTGAAGAGGGTGCAGAAGAGATTTACTGGAATTATACCGGCGATGAGGGACTTTGTTTATGTGGAGAGACTAGAGAAGCTGGGATTGCTCTCCTTTGAGCAGCTTAAATAAAGGTGTTCAAAATGTTGAAGGGTTTTGAGAGTAAATAAGGAGACATTAGCTTGGATGATGTGGAATCTATATGGGTAGAGCTGCAGAACACCAAAGGGCAAAAAACGTTAGTAGGAGTTGTGTACAGACCTCCAAACAGTAATAGGGATGTTGGGGAGGACATCAAACAGGAAATTAGGGGTGCATGCAATAAAGGTGTAGCAGTTAGAATGGGTGACTTTAATATGCACATAGATTGGGCTAGCCAAACTGGAAGCAACACGGTGGAGGAGGATTTCCTGGAGTGCATAAGGGATGGTTTTCTAGACCAATATGTTGAGGAACCAACTAGGTGGGGAGGCCATCTTAGACTGGGTGTTGTGTAATGAGAGAGGATTAATTAGCAATCTCATTGTGCGAGGCCCCTTGGGGAAGAGTGACCATAATATGGTGGAATTCTGCATTAGGATGGAGAATGAAACAGTAAATTCAGAGACCATGGTCCAGAACTTAAAGAAGGGTAACTTTGAAGGTATGAGGCGTGAATTGGCTAGGATAGATTGGCGAATGATACTTAGGGGGTTGACTGTGGATGGGCAATGGCAGACATTTAGAGACCGCATGGATGAATTACAACAATTGTACATTCCTGTCTGGCGTAAAAATAAAAAAGGGAAGGTGGCTCAACCGTGGCTATCTAGGGAAATCAGGGATAGTATTAAAGCCAAGGAAGTGGCATACAAATTGGCCAGAAATAGCAGCGAACCTGGGGACTGGGAGAAATTTAGAACTCAGCAGAGGAGGACAAAGGGTTTGATTAGGGCAGGGAAAATGGAGTACGAGAAGAAGCTTGCAGGGAACATTAAGGTGGATTGCAAAAGTTTCTATAGGTATGTAAAGAGAAAAAGGTTAGTAAAGACAAACGTAGGTCCTCTGCAGTCAGAATCAGGGGAAGTCATAACGGGGAACAAAGAAATGGCAGACCAATTGAACAAGTACTTTGGTTCGGTATTCACTAAGGAGGATACAAACAACCTCCCGGATATAAAAGGGGTCAGAGGGTCTAGTAAGGAGGGGGAACTGAGGGAAATCTTTATTAGTCGGGAAATTGTGTTGGGGAAATTGATGGGATTGAAGGCCGATAAATCCCCAGGGCCTGATGGACTGCATCCCAGAGTACTTAAGGAGGTGGCCTTGGAAATAGCGGATGCATTGACAGTCATTTTCCAACATTCCATTGACTCTGGATCAGTTCCTATGGAGTGGAGGGTAGCCAATGTAACCCCACTTTTTAAAAAAGGAGGGAGAGAGAAAACAGGGAATTATAGACCGGTCAGCCTGACCTCAGTAGTGGGTAAAATGATGGAATCAATTATTAAGGATGTCATAGCAGTGCATCTGGAAAATGGTGACATGATAGGTCCAAGTCAGCATGGATTTGTGAAAGGGAAATCATGCTTGACAAATCTTCTGGAATTTTTTGAGGATGTTTCCAGTAAAGTGGACAAAGAAGAACCAGTTGATGTGGTATATTTGGACTTTCAGAAGGCTTTCGACAAGGTCCCACACAAGAGATTAATGTGCAAAGTTAAAGCACATGGGATTGGGGGTAGTGTGCTGACGTGGATTGAGAACTGGTTGTCAGACAGGAAGCAAAGAGTAGGAGTAAACGGGTACTTTTCAGAATGGCAGGCAGTGACTAGTGGGGTGCCGCAAGGCTCTGTGCTGGGGCCCCAGCTGTTTACATTGTACATTAATGATTTAGACGAGGGGATTAAATTTAGTATCTCCAAATTTGCGGATGACACTAAGTTGGGTGGCAGTGTGAGCTGCGAGGAGGATGCTATTAGGCTGCAGAGTGACTTGGATAGGTTAGGTGAGTGGGCAAATGCATGGCAAATGAAGTATAATGTGGATAAATGTGAGGTTATCCACTTTGGTGGTAAAAACAGAGAGACAGACTATTATCTGAATGGTGACAGATTAAGAAAAGGGAAGGTGCAACGAGACCTGGGTGTCATGGTACATCAGTCATTGAAGGTTAGCATGCCGGTACAGCAGGCGGTTAAGAAAGCAAATGGCATGTTGGCCTTCATAGCGAGGGGATTTGAATACAGGGGCAGGGAGGTGTTGCTACAGTTGTACAGGGCCTTGGTGAGGCCACACCTGGAGTATTGTGTACAGTTTTGGTCTCCTAACTTGAGGAAGGACATTCTTGCTATTGAGGGAGTGCAGCGAAGGTTCACCAGACTGATTCCCGGGATGGCGGGACTGACCTATCAAGAAAGACTGGATCAACTGGGCTTGTATTCACTGGAGTTCAGAAGAATGAGAGGGGACCTCATAGAAACGTTTAAAATTCTGACGGGTTTAGACAGGTTAGATGCAGGAAGAATGTTCCCAATGTTGGGGAAGTCCAGAACCAGGGGTCACAGTCTGAGGATAAGGGGTAAGCCATTTAGGACCGAGATGAGGAGAAACTTCTTCACCCAGAGAGTGGTGAACCTGTGGAATTCTCTACCACAGAAAGTAGTTGAGGCCAATTCACTAAATATATTCAAAAGGGAGTTAGATGAAGTCCTTACTACTCGAGGGATCAAGGGTTATGGCGAGAAAGCAGGAAGGGGGTACTGAAGTTTCATGTTCAGCCATGAACTCATTGAATGGCGGTGCAGGCTAGAAGGGCTGAATGGCCTGCTCCTGCACCTATTTTCTATGTTTCTATGTTTCTAAATAGTTTCTACTGGCAGGAGGGTCAGTTACCAGAGGATACCGATTCAAGCTAATTTTCAAAAGACCCGGGGGTAGACGAGAATATTTTTTACACAGCGAGTTATGATGATCTAGAATGCACTGCGTGAAAGGGTGGTGGAAGCAGATTAAATAGTAACTTTCAAAAAGGAATTGGATAAATACTTGAAAAGAAAATATTTGTAGGGCTTTTGGGAAAGAGCAGGAGTGGAACTAATTGGTTATCTCTTTCAAAGAGCTGGCACAGGCACAAAGGGCTGAATGGCCTCCTTCTAAGCTGTATAATTCTATGGTTCAGACCGATGATCCTTAAAACAGAAAACCACATAGGCGCCAGTGTAATATATTTCCAATACACAGTCACATTTCATCTTCAAATGATGATGGATGGATTAATTAATCACAAATTATAGAAATGACCCATGACATTTGAAACTGACAAAAAACAAATTCTACATTTACTACAGTATTGAACGTTAAAATATTCAATAGAACAGCAACTGGAATATTTCCTTTTCTATATTCTTCTTGTCCAACTAGATGTATCCCAGTCATTCAAAAGGTGCTCATGATAACAAAATACCAAAGCAGCAACTTGCATTTATATAGCGTCTTTAACGTAGAAAAATGTCCTAAGGTGATTCAAAGCGGCATAAGCAAAAATAGATATGAAGCCAAAGGAGAGATTAGGAGGGGTAACTAAAATCTTGGCCAAAATGGTGGATCTTAGGAAAGGAAGAGGGGTAGGTGGAGATGTGGAGGGATTTGGAAGGATTTCCAGAGAATGAGGCTTAGGTGACCAAAAGTACAGCTGTCAAATGGTGGGATGAAAGGAGGCAGGATATCCAAGAGATGTGGAATTAGAGGAAAGGAGGTGGTTAAAGGGTAGGGAGGGACAATGCCATGAAGGTACTTAAACACAGGATGAAAATTTGAGGCTTTGGGGGACCAGGAATAAATATAGGTCAACGAGGTCAGGGAGTGGTGGGTTAACAGGATTTGGTGTGAATAGATGAGCTGAAGTTTGTGGGTAGAGGATAGGAGGCTGGCCAAGAAAGCACTGGTGTAATGGAGTCAGAAGGTGACAATGCATTGGATGAGTATTTCAGTGCCAGTTGGGCTGAAGTAAAGACAAAGCAAGACAATGTCACAGAGGTGGCTATTGTGACAGAGAGGACATAGGGACAGAAATTCAATTTAGGATTAAACAGGGCATCATGATGGTCAATACTTTGGCACGAGACAGTGGCCAGGGAAGGAATTGGAGTCGGTAGCAAGGGTACAGAATTTGTGCTGGCATATAAACTTCAATCTTCACAGTGTTTAGCTGGAGGAAATTTCAGCTCCTCCAAGACTGGATATAGGATAATCAGTTTGATAGCACAGACACAGTGGAGAGGTAGAGCTGTGTGTTATTATTATGCATGTGGAAACTGACCCTGTGTCGGCAGAAGGTGTCACCAAGGGACAGCAAGAAGATGGAGAAGAGGAGCGGGCCAAAGGTGGATCCTTGGTTGGCTCTTGAGGAGACGTGTGATGAGAAGAAAAACCAGTGTTGGACATGCTTTGGTTATGATCAGCTAGCCAAGAGTCGAATCAAGCGAAGGCAATCCCATCGAATTGACAATACAGGGGAGGTGTTGGAGGTGGATTTTGTGAATAACTGCGATGAAGGCTAGAGGTCAAGGATGAATAATGCACCATGGTCACACTTAGAGAATATTGTTATTGCCCGCTTCACATTATACTTGTTCGGATTATTTATACCTGACTGGCTTGTTATTTGGGTCTGTGTCTTTGAATCCCATCTCTTCTAATTTGCAGCGACGATACAACTCATAATGCCGTGCGTGGGTCTGTTCTCTCAAGTCTTCCATGTTCACACAAACAAGCATCTCTCGCAGTTTCACAAAGTCACTGTGGTTCTCATTTTCAACTGAGACAAATTTGAACAGTGTTAATTTTGATTTATTAGAAACAAGTCTTGAAAATAAAACAATTATATATTTGTGGAAACAAAGCTTACTTATCACTTAAAAATAATTGCCATACCAAAGATTATACTTTAGTTTCAGCTCTCGAAAGAATAATGAACGTTTCTTAAAATTCAAGGAATGATCGCAACCTTGTAACCATTAGTTAAAGCCCGACCAAAATTCTATACAAATCAGTTGGAAACAGTAAAAATGATCCAGCTCATTTGACAATAATATTTGTACTTTTATAGCTAAAAAGGGTCAACTCTTCTGATTTGATCATGAACAATTCTTTGAAATGGAACTGAAACCCTGAGGAAACCCTAATCAAATTTTATATGCAAATAAATGGACCTCATTTATTCAGCTAACACCTCCTTCCCTTGCTGTCTGTTCCAATATAATTTTAATAAATGCTATGAAGGGCTTGCAGTTCTCTTCAATAACTTGGGGCTAAAAATTCGGTTTTTGGCCACAGCGGTATTTTTGCCATTTTGCGCCAAAAATACTGCTAATCACACTGCCATTTTTTTTAAAAAAGGCCGAAGTTTCGTCACAAAATGCACCCACCGGTAAAAATCGGTGTTGCATTAGATTCACACCAGAAACCACAGTGCTCGCCAACTTTAGTCCGAGGCCGATTACTGCTAAAAGACAGGCCTTAGGAGGGGGGGGGGGGGGGGGAAATTGCAACAAACAAAAAAAAACTCACAAAACACTTCTAGCGAATCGCTGAAATAGAATAAATAAAAACATTAACTTACCTTTTTTGCAGGTCTTCATACTTACCGCTGTTTTTCTTGGGTGTTTTTTTTCACCCAGAATACAGGTGCGCCAAAAGACCAATTTAAAGCAATAGCGTTTTTTTTTTAAAAAAGTCTTGCATACCGGCGCAAGACTTTGGCCAAATTAGCAGATCTCTGTTTCCTGCCAAAAACAACGAAATAGCGCCAAAAAACAGGCACAAGGCTGGGGAACTTCCAGCCTCATGTGTTCATGATAAAAGGTTTTACATAGGACTGAATGCTCATGAAGTACCTCATCAGCCACTGGCTCATAAACTACAATAAAATAATGATATCAGCCCAGATGCTAAAGCTAGTAACAAAGGAAAATTTAAAAAGGTATCTTCACAATTGTCAAAATTGTGAATTAAAGTAGATTTCCAAAGCACAAAGACTGTCTCAGAATCCTGACTCAAGCAATTCACACATACATGACAAAGCAAAACAGAGTGCCTTGTTCACAGAGCCCGCTTTGAAATCCTCCCTGTAGTGACAGTCCACAAATGCAAATAACCAACAAACACCACCTAGTTAAGATTCAGATTTGGACTGTCGGGCAAGCATAGGCAAATGACAGCCCAGTCATAAATATTGATTATTTATGTCGTCATCAGGAACCACCTTGCATCTAACATTTAAGCAATAAACATAAATAGAAGCAAGCAATCCGCCATTGAAGTGAGTAACTATAGACCGTTCTGACGAAGGGTCATCGACCTGAAATGTTAACTGTTTCTCTCTCTACAGATACTGCCTGACCCGCTGAATATTTGCAGCATTTTCGGTTTTTATTTCAGATTTCCAGCATCCACAGTATTTTGCCTTTGTGTTATTATAACTACAGAGTAGACCTGGTTGTGTATTCCCATCTTCCCTCAATACAGAGAAACAGATAGCAGATTGCTCCATGGATTAACTCAAGAGGCAATTTAACACTGTTGCAATACAGAATAGCGAAAAATGATAATATAAAAACACAAAAATAATTGTTCTGGAATAAGACAAATCCTTCTGGGCATCAAATCCATATCATTAGCTGTTTCCCCAAAAAAACTAGAATCTAAAACCAGCTTACAGCCCTGAAGAAATCTATTCAGAGTGGGCAAATTTAAAAAAACAAAAAATATGAATGGGGTAAAATTCAGATTATTTGTGTTGGGGTAAAAAGACTTCTCTTCAAGGTGGATTCCCTGAAATAAGGAATCAACACCTGCCTATATAGCGACCACTGAATCACTCAGACGAAACCTTGGTTCAATATTCCAATCTTTATTCAAGCATATGCAGGGGAAGCGTTCCAAATGAACCTTCTATGAACAAGGATTCTACACACATAGTTATACAGTTTGAGGCATGGTGGCCTCGTGAACACTAGTTCTCGACTACCGGTTGGCTTACAACTGATGTATGGAGCTATATTGATTTGTTAACCCTCATCAGACTGGCTGCTGAGTGGTCTTGTAGCATCTTTATTTCTCTATTGCAGGTGGGGCTGATCTCACCCTTTTGGAATGTGCTGTTCTACAGTGTTAACCTTACCCTGGTTTCTCATAGCTAGTTCTGCATTCTTTATAAGCTAAGCACGCAAGCAAAGCTACTCCCTTTAGCCTGATTATATGCCGTTCCCTCAAAGTCTTGAATATCTAAAGTTTTCATTTTCTGTATTTTTTACCCCTTTAAAATTTGGATACAATTTTCTACCTCCCTACAACTTTTAATAAAATAAGACTGGACATGAGGAATGGGTGAATTGATGATTTGATTATTGAGGAAAAAATAACAGAATTCATAAAGTAGTTCTGTTAAGCTAAATAGCTGATGAGGCAGTTAGCTTCCTCCTTTCTCCCATCTAAGTTGTATTTGCCAAAACTTTTGATTATTTGCAATTTTTTTCTGTTCTTACCTTGTACAACTCCCCAGGGATACTGCCGAGCTTTAACCATTTTATTCCCAACTTTCACTTCCTCTGTACTTCCAATTACAGCGAATGGTAGATGGCCCTGAATTTCAAGATTAAAACAAAATTGCATTTTAGCTAGCACGACAAAAAAAAAAAAAACAGTATTCTAGGGGGTGATACTCGATTTGGATTCTGCATGGAACACACTCAATTCCTTTTAAAATTAGATGGCTAATCCACCCAGACACATTTTATTTTGGAGCAGTGTGCAACATATAGCTGGAGTTTAAAATAAATATTAAAATATAAATTACTATCAAACTGTTTAAACTACCATTTGACAAATGCTGCTCGCTCCTTTGAGGAGATCATTTTACTTAAGCAAGCAAATTAGTTATCACTGCTGAAAGTGGATAGATAGTGTGTGTGATTTAGTCAAATTATTAAAATTTCTCTCAACGATAAATTCCAATATTGGAACAGTTATGCATTTTCTTCAATGGCTGATTCACTAATTCAATGTATCTTTATATACTACAGTATAGTGTGCATTAAATTACTTACGTTCATGGTTGAATTAATTTTTGCTACAGTTTCATCATCTATTGGAAACTGATAGATCTGAACCCCATTGCTAACCAGTTCGCCCATTATTTTGATTTTAAATTTATGAAGCTCATTTTTGGCGATGGTGTCTGCCTTTGCAATAACTGGAATGATGTTCACCTATGCAAACAAAAAAAGAAAAAGAAAAAATTATCACTCGAATTTATCCCATATCTGATTAAAAAAATGTTATCTGAAGGGGAAATTAGACTTTAACATACTGGTTATTAAACTAAACACAATAGAATGAAATACATCTCTTGACTGTGCAAAACCTCAAATGAACATTGCAGATTATATATTGTATTATTTTTAAATTATACTCTACTCCATGGCATATAAAGCTCCACTTCCCTGTGATTGTATTGCTCATTGCTAATATACAATATTACAATAGGGAACCTATCTATGGTTGTAAAAATCAGTTGCTTCTACTTCCACTTTGTGTCTGTAGCCATTGCTTTATTAGGACAAGAGCCTACAGTAAATGCATCCATTACTAACTGGATTATATAACTAAGCATGTGAAGCAAGTTTAGTTTTACAGTATCAACTACAATTAACAGTTTGTAAATACGCGATTTGTCATCTGCTTTTTAAGAAAAGAAAAACATTCCAATTTGAAAGAAAAACATGTATTAGACCATTTCTTGGTCAGCTCAGTGTTCTTTGAATGAATCAGGAATGTAACTCCTGTCAATGGATAGTTAGTGTAGCAGGTGTTTCTTGATCACTGGAGGGCTAGATAAGAATTACAGCATCTATATAGCCAAACAATTTGAAAATAAATAATCACAGAAAATAGGTGGAGTAGGCCATTCGGCCCTTCGAGCCTACACCACCATTCAATATGATCATGGCTGATCATGCAACTTCAGTACCCCATTCCTGCTTTCTCTCCATACCCCTTGATCCCTTTAGCCGTAAGGGCCAAATCTAACTCCCTTTTGAATATATCTAACGAACTGGCCTCAACAACTTTCTGTGGTAGAGAATTCCACAGGTTCACAACTCTCTGAGTGAAGAAGTTTCTCCTCATCTCGGTCCTAAATGGCTTACTCCTTATCCTTAGACTGTGACCCCTGCTTCTGGACTTCCCCAACATAAGGAACATTCTTCCTGCATTGAACCTGTCCAATCCCATCAGAATTTTATATGTTTCTATGAGATCCCCTCTCATTCTTCTAAATTCCAGTGAATAGAAGCCTAGTTAATCCAGTCTTTCTTCATATGTCAGTCCTGCCATCCTGAGAATCAGTCTGGCAAACCTTCGCTGCACTCCCTCAATAGCAAGAATGTCCTTCCTCAGATTAGGAGACCAAAACTGCATACAATATTCAAGGTGTGGCCTCACCAAGGCCCTGTACAACTGTAGTAAGACCTCCCTGCTTCTATACTCAAATCCTCTCGCTATGAAGGCCAATATGCCATTTGCCACCTTCACTGCCTGATGTACCTGCATGGCAACTTTCAATGACTGATGTACCATGACACCCAGGTCTCGTTGCACCTCCCCTTTTCCTAATCAGTCATTCAGATAATATTTTGCCTTCCTGTTTTTGCCACCAAAGTGGATAACCTCACATTTATCTACATCTGCCATGCATTTGCCCACTCACCTAATCTGTCCAAGTCACCTGCAGCCTCTTAGCATCCTCCTCACAGCTCACACTGCCACTCAGCTTAGTGTTATCTGCAAACTTGGAGATATTACATTCAATTCCTTCATCTAAATCATTGATGTATATTGTAAATAGCTGGGGTCCCAGCACTGAACCTTGCGGTACCCCACGAGTCACTGCCTGCCATTCTGAAAAGGACTCGTTTATTTCTACTCTTTGCTTCCTGTCTGCCAACCAGTTCTCTATCCATGTCAATACATTACCCCCAACACCATGTGCTTTAATTTTGCACACGAATCTCTTGTGTGGGACCATATCAAAAGCCTTTTGAAAGTCCAAATACACCACATCCACTGGTTTTGCCTTGTTCACTCTACTAGTTACATCCTCAAAAAATTCTAAAAGATTTGTCAAGCATGATTTATTTTTCATAAATCCATGCTGACTTAGACCGATCCGATCACTACTTTCCAAATGCGCTGCTATTACATCTTTAATAATTGATTCCAACATATTCCCCACTAACGATGTCAGACTAACCGGTCTATAATTCCGTGTTTTCTCTCTCCCTCCTTTTTAAAAAAAAAAGTGGGGTTACATTAGCTACCCTCCAGTCCATAGGAACTGATCCAGATTCAACAGAATGTTGGAAAATGACCACCAATGCATCCACTATTTCTTGGGCCACTGCCTTAAGTACTCTGGGATGCAGACTATCAGGCCCTGGGGAGTTATCGGCCTTCAATCCCATCAATTTCCCCAACACCAGTTCCTAACTAATAAGGATTTCCTTTAGTTCCTCCTTCTTACTCGACCCTCGGTCCCCTAGTATTTCCAGAAGGTTATTTGTGTTCTCCTTAGTGAAGACAGAACCAAAGTATTTGTTCAATTAGTCTGCCATTTCTTTGTTTCTCATTATAAATTCACCTGATTCTGACTGCAAGGGACCTACATTTGTCTTCACTAATCTTTTTCTCTTCACATATCGATAGAAGCTTTTGCAGTCAGTTTTTATGTTCCCTGCAAGCTTATTCTCATACTCTATTTTCCCCCTCCTAATTAAACCCTTTGTCCTCCCCTGCTGAATTCTAAATTCCAGTCCTCAGGTTTGCTGCTTTTTCTGGCCAATTTATATGCCTCTCCCTTGGATTTAACACTATCCCTAATTTCCCTTGTTAGCCACAGTTAAGCCACCTCCCCCGTTTTATTTTTACTCCAGACAGGGATGTACAATTGTTGAAGTTCATCCATGTGATCTTTAAATGTCTGCCATTGCCTATCCACCGTCAACCCTTTAATTATCATTCGCCAGTCTATCTTAGCCAATTCTCATCTCATACCATCGAAGTTATCTTTCTTTAAGTTCAGGACCCTAGTCTCTGAATTAGCTGTGTCACTCTCCATCTTAAATGAAGAATTCTACCATATTATAATCACTCTTCCCCAAAGGGCCTCGCACAAGACTGCTAATTAATCCTCTTTCATTACACAACACCCAGTCTAGGATAGCCAGCTCTCTAGTTGGTTCCTCGACAGATTGGTCTAGAAAACCATCCCTTCTACACGCCAGGAAATCCTCCTCCACCGTATTGCTACCTGTTTGGTTAGCGCAATCTATATGTAGATTAAAGTCAACCATGATAACTGCTGTACCCTTATGGCATGCATCCCTAATTTCCTGTTTGATGCCATCCTCAACCTCACTACGACTGTTTGGTGGTCTGTACACAACCCCCACTAGCGTTTTCTGCCCTTTGGTGTTCTGCAGCTCTACCCATACAGATTCCACATCATCCAAGCTAATGTCCTTCCTTACTATTGCGTTAATCTCCTCTTTAACCAGCAACGCTATCCCACCTCCTTTTCCTTTCTGTCTATCCTTCCTGAATATTGAATACCCCTGGATGTTGAGTTCCCAGCCTTGGTCACCCTGGAGCCATGTCTCCATAATCCCTATTACATCATATCCGTTAACAGCTATCTGCGCAGTTAATCAACTTAATATCTTTGCCATCACATCCTTACAATGTAACAAAACGTTAAAGCAGCTAGAAATGCAATTTCCAGCTATTTTACGAAATATACACATGCAACAAATTTCATAAAAACTAAACTGTTGACGAGAGCAGATACTCAACAAAGCGAAATTACATTTAAAATCTGAAAAACAGAAAACACTGGAGAGGCATAGCAGATTGCTCACCATCTGAAATAGAATGATAGTTTAATGCTTCAGGTTATTTGTTTAATGAAAGGTTGCACTCAAATCTTCTTTCTCCTTTAGATGCCTATACATTTACAATATTTTCTGTTGTAATAGATATCTAACAGATCAACTTGATGTGTTAAAGGAATAGATTTGTTTTTTTTTCTAATAAATAATTAGACTTAATAAGTCAATCTTCAATTTCAAAAGAAAATTTAACAGAGCTACTTTTATTGTTAACATTACTGCACATAAGACAACATCCAGCTTTCTAAATAAGTGCTGCCTGGGAAGAATTGCTAAAATGATAGTTTTGAGAGATTTAAGCCTGGTAAGGGGACTCACCATCTAGTTTCTACAGTTTAGAATTAACAAATTGCCCTTGAACTGACTTCCAACCTACAATTTTCAATTCAATAACACCCAATATATATATTAAACTGTTTGGCAGTGACAGAGTTTAAAGCCATAAAAAAATTTAAACACACAAATACTGGAAATCAAAGTAAGTGAAAATGCTGAAAATACTTGCTGGTTGATCAGTATTTGAAAGAAGAAAATAGCTTTATTCACCAAATGTTTCCTTCCTTCTCTTCTAGAAAGCTTTGACTTCTTGCTAGAATACAATTCCATGGGAACCTTGCAGTACCTGGCTATTATTCATGCAAGCCTCAAAAGCAAGTAGCAGCTCGTATTTGACTGCAGGCACATCACAACTGAGCCCCGTCCAGTTCTCATCAGACAACCTACACTTACATTTCAAGCAAGGGAAAGAGTGGAAGTTCACTGGATGGTGATCAGATGCAAGAACCCCAACTGATTTTATTCTCTGCAAGTCGGAGGAGCAGAGGTCAATTATTAATTAGCATTGCAGGCCAGACCCTTAATCAGAATCATGAACCCTTATGGTTTTAAAACGACGGCAGTGTAAAAATGAAATGCAAGCAAAAGAATATCAATTACCTTGGAACAGGTGCAGAGGAGACTTACCAGAATGGTACCAGGGATGAGGGAAGAGTTATGTGGGAAGACTAGAGCAGCTGGGAATGTTCTTAAAGCAGAGAAGGTTATGGGGAGATTTATTCAAAATTATGAGGGATTTTGATAGAATCGAGAGGGAAAAACTATTTCCATTAGCAGGAGGGTCGGTAACCAGAGAATACAGATTGAAGATAATTGCCAAAAAATCCAGAGGGGAAATGAGATTTAAAAATTTACGCAGCGAATTGTTATGATGCACGGCCTTAAAGCTTGGTGAAAGCAGATTCAATAGCAATTGTCAAAAGGGAATTAGGTATAGACTTGAAAAGGAGAAATTTGCAAGGATATGGGTAAAGAGTAGGGGAGTGGAACTAATTGGATAGCTCTTTCAAAGATCCAGTATAGGCGCAATGAGCCGAATGGCCTCCTTTTGTCCTGTTTAATTCTGTGATTCTACCTGCCAAATTCTGCTGAGCAGAGGGACAATATTCAAAAGGAGGTTTATGACATACCGAACTCCACTCTATGCAATGGCAAGTGTATACATATTGACAGCCATTTTTAAATCTTAGGAAGTGATAGAGAATTCAAGCTCTGCAGCCTGGCTGCAGTTTTGAAAAAACATAGACCACATTGCATTAAGTCATCAATCAGCGGGAGATCGAGAGCCAGCGGCAGTTGGTGAGAGGGGAGCGACCTGTCAAAAGCCCAGCGGGAGATCGAGAGCCAGCGGCAGTTGGTGAGAGGGGAGCGACCTGTCAAAAGCCCAGCGGGAGATCGAGAGCCAGCGGCAGTTGGTGAGAGGGGAGCGACCTGTCAAAAGCCCAGCGGGAGATCGAGAGCCAGCGGCAGTTGGTGAGAGGGGAGCGACCTGTCAAAAGCCCAGCGGGAGATCGAGAGCCAGCGGCAGTTGGTGAGAGGGGAGCGACCTGTCAAAAGCCCAGCGGGAGATCGAGAGCCAGCGGCAGTTGGTGAGAGGGGAGCGACCTGTCAAAAGCCCAGCGGGAGATCGAGAGCCAGCGGCAGTTGGTGAGAGGGGAGCGACCTGTCAAAAGCCCAGCGGGAGATCGAGAGCCAGCGGCAGTTGGTGAGAGGGGAGCGACCTGTCAAAAGCCCAGCGGGAGATCGAGAGCCAGCGGCAGTTGGTGAGAGGGGAGCGACCTGTCAAAAGCATACCGGTGCAGCTACAGCGTGAGAGAAAGCAAAATAGAAGTAGAAAGTAATCAAAAAGTGACGTCACAGCCAATGGGGTAAGTGATTGGCTGGTGTTGGGTGAGTAGCTTTTCTTTTATTTTTTATATCAGTAAGTGAACTATAACATTGTTATTACAAATTTAAGGGTATCTAAGGTTAAGACATGGCAGGAGAGCTCAGTCATGTGATATGCTCCTCCTGTACCATGTGGGAACTCGGGGACACTTCCGGTGTCCCTGACGACTACGTGTGTGGGAAGTGTATCCGCCTCGAGCTCTTGACGGTCCGCGTTGCAGAATTGGAGCTGAAGGTGGATTCACTCTGGAGCATCCACGATGCTGTGAATGACGTGAGTATCACGTGTAGTGAGTTGGTCTTACCGCAGGAGAAGGGTCCACAGCCAGATATGGAATGGAAGACCAACAGGAAGAGCAGTGCAAGAAAGATAGTGCAGGAGTCCCCTGTGGTCATCCCCCTGCAAAACAGATACACTGCTTTGAGTACTGTTGGGGAGGATGACTCATCAGGGGAGGGCAGCAGCAGCCAAGTTCATGGCACCGTAGGTGGCTCTGCTGCAAAGGAGGGCAGGAAAAAGAGTGGGAGCGCGATAGTGATAGGGGATTCGATGGTGAGGGGAATAGATAGGCGTTTCTGCGGACGCAACCGAGACTCCAGGATGGTATGTTGCCTCCCTGGTGCAAGGGTCAAGGATGTCTCGGAGCGGGTGCAGGACATTCTGAAATGGGAGGGAGAACAGCCAGTTGTCGTGGTGCACATTGGTACCAACGACATAGGTAAAAAAAGGGATGAGGTCCTACGAAAAGAATTTAAGGAGCTAGGAGCTAAATTAAAAAGTAGGACCTCAAAAGTAGTAATCTCGGGATTGCTACCAGTGCCACGTGCTAGTCAGAGTAGGAATCGCAGGATAGCGCAGATGAATACATGGCTTGAGCAGTGGTGCAGCAGGGAGGGATTCAAATTCTTGGGGCATTGGAACCGGTTCTGGGGGAGGTGGGACCAGTACAAACCGGACGGTCTGCACCTGGGCAGGTCCGGAACCAATGTCCTAGGGGGAGTGTTTGCTAGTGCTGTTGGGGAGGAGTTAAACTAATATTGCAGGGGGATGGGAACCTATACAGGGAGACAGAGGGAGACAAAAAGGAAGCAAAAGCAAAAGACAGAAAGGAGATGAGGAAAAGTGGAGGGCAGAGAAACCCAAGGCAAAGAACAAAAAGGGCCACTGTACAGCAAAATTCTAAAAGGACAAAGGGTGTTAAAAAAACAAGCCTGAAGGCTTTGTGTCTTAATGCAAGGAGTATCCGCAATAAGGTGGATGAATTAATTGTGCAAATAGATGTTAACAAATATGATGTGATTGGGATTACGGAGACGTGGCTCCAGGATGATCAGGGCTGGGAACTCAACATCCAGGGGTATTCAACATTCAGGAAGGATAGAATAAAAGGAAAAGGAGGTGGGGTAGCATTACTGGTTAAAGAGGAGATTAATGCAATAGTTAGGAAAGACATTAGCTTGGATGATGTGGAATCTATATGGGTGGAGCTGCAGAACACTAAAGGGCATAAATCGTTAGTGGGAGTTGTGTACAGACCTCCAAACAGTAGTAGTGATGTTGGGGAGGGCATCAAACAGGAAATTAGGAGTGCATGCAATAAAGGTGCAGCAGTTATAATGGGTGACTTTAATATGCACATAGATTGGGCTAGCCAAACTGGAAGCAATACGGTGGAGGAGGATTTCCTGGAATGCATAAGGGATGGTTTTCTAGACCAATATGTCGAGGAACCAACTAGGGGGGAGGCCATCTTAGACTGGGTGTTGTGTAATGAGAGAGGATTAATTAGCAATCTCATTGTGCGAGGCCCCTTGGGGAAGAGTGACCATAATATGGTGGAATTCTGCATTAGGATGGAGAATGAAACAGTTAATTCAGAGACCATGGTCCAGAACTTAAAGAAGGGTAACTTTGAAGGTATGAGGCATGAATTGGCTAAGATAGATTGGCTAATGATACTTAAGGGGTTGACTGTGGATGGGCAATGGCAGACATTTAGAGAACGCATGGATGAATTACAACAATTGTACATTCCTGTCTGGCGTAAAAATAAAAAAGGGAAGGTGGCTCAACCGTGGCTATCTAGGGAAATCAGGGATAGTATTAAAGCCAAGGAAGTGGCATACAAATTGGCCAGAAATAGCAGCGAACCTGAGGACTGGGAGAAATTTAGAACTCAGCAGAGGAGGACAAAGGGTTTGATTAGGGCAGGGAAAATGGAGTACGAGAAGAAGCTTGCAGGGAACATTAAGGCGGATTGCAAAAGTTTCTATAGGTATGTAAAGAGAAAGAGGTTAGTAAAAACAAACATAGGTCCCCTGCAGTCAGAATCAGGGGAAGTCATAACGGGGAACAAAGAAATGGCAGACCAATTGAACAAGTACTTTGGTTCAGTATTCACTAAGGAGGACACAAACAACCTTCCGGATATAAAAGTGGTCAGAGGGTCTATTAAAGAGGAGGAACTGAGGGAAATCTTTATTAGTCGGGAAATTGTGTTGGGGAAATTGATGGGATTGAAGGCCGATAGATCCCCAGGGCCTGATGGACTGCATCCCAGAGTACTTAGGGAGGTGGCCTTGGAAATAGCGGATGCATTGACAGTCATTTTCCAACATTCCATTGACTCTGGATCAGTTCCTATCGAGTGGAGGGTAGCCAATGTAACCCCACTTTTTAAAAAAGGAGGGAGAGAGAAAGCAGGGAATTATAGACCGGTCAGCCTGACCTCAGTAGTGGGTAAAATGATGGAATCAATTATTAAGGATGTCATAGCAGCGCATTTGGAAAATGGTGACATGATAGGTCCAAGTCAGCATGGATTTGTAAAAGGGAGATCATGCTTGACAAATCTTCTGGAATTTTTTGAGGATGTTTCCAATAAAGTGGACAAAGGAGTACCAGTTGATGTGGTATATTTGGACTTTCAGAAGGCTTTCGACAAGGTCCCACACAGGAGATTAATGTGCAAAGTTAAAGCACATGGGATTGGGGGTAGTGTGCTGACGTGGATTGAGAACTGGTTGTCAGACAGGAAGCAAAGAGTAGGAGTAAATGGGTACTTTTCGGAATGGCAGGCAGTGACTAGTGGGGTACCGCAGGGTTCTGTGCTGGGGCCCCAGCTGTTTACATTATACATTAATGATTTAGACGAAGGGATTAAATGTAGTATCTCCAAATTTGCGGATGACACTAAGTTGGGTGGCAGTGTGAGCTGCGAGGAGGATGCTATGAGGCTACAGAGTGACTTGGATAGGTTAGGTGAGTGGGCAAATGCGTGGCAGATGAAGTATAATGTGGATAAATGTGAGGTTATCCACTTTGGTGGTAAAAACAGAGAGACAGACTATTATCTGAATGGTGACAGATTAGGAAAAGGGAAGGTGCAACGAGACCTGGGTGTCATGGTACATCAGTCATTGAAGGTTGGCATGCAGGTACAGCAGGCGGTTAAGAAAGCAAATGGCATGTTGGCCTTCATAGCGAGGGGATTTGAGTACAGGGGCAGGGAGGTGTTGCTACAGTTGTACAGGGCCTTGGTGAGGCCACACCTGGAGTATTGTGTACAGTTTTGGTCTCCTAACTTGAGGAAGGACATACTTGCTGTTGAGGGAGTGCAGCGAAGATTCACCAGACTGATTCCCGGGATGGTGGGACTGACCTATCAAGAAAGACTGAATCAACTGGGCTTGTATTCACTGGAGTTCAGAAGAGTGAGAGGGGACCTCATAGAAACGTTTAAAATTCTGACGGGTTTGGACAGGTTGGATGCAGGAAGAATGTTCCCAATGTTGGGGAAGTCCAGAACCAGGGGTCACAGTCTAAGGATAAGGGGTAAGCCATTTAGGACCGAGATAAGGAGAAACTTCTTCACCCAGAGAGTGGTGAACCTGTGGAATTCTCTACCACAGGAAGTAGTTGAGGCCAATTCACTAAATATATTCAAAAGGGAGTTAGATGAAGTCCTTAGTACTCGGGGGATCAAGGGGTATGGCGTGAAAGCAGGAAGTGGGTACTGAAGTTTCATGTTCAGCCATGAACTCGTTGAATGGCGGTGCAGTCTAGAAGGGCTGAATGGCCTGCTCCTGCACCTATTTTCTATGTTTCTATGTTTCTAACTTGATATTTTAGGACCTTGGGTAGCGAGCCAATTAATGGTTAACACACTATCAATTGAGCCAATAAAGTCAAAGAAGGCGAGTTATTTTCTGTAAATTGAACCAGTTATAAGTTCAGCCATTTTGGCCATGTGGTCTCAGAAGGACAAAGGCCTGGCTTAAAGCCAGAAGCTTGTTGCTGCTGCCAGAATAAAGTTACATTAAAACTACAACCGGAGTTCGTATTTCATTGGGAATTAAGAGATCTAACAATTTTGGCGTCACGAACACGATCGCTGAGGGAAGAAACAGAATTTTGGACATCGGACCTACATACTGAGGTAAGGACTCCTCTTTATAAAAGTCCTCGGTCAAAAGTCTAAATTCGCCTCGCCTTCTACGCGATTCCGAAAGCCTTCGGTTTGCGAACTCTCCGGTTGATAGTCTGCTCGAGGTCCCATAGACGTCTAACTTCGACGGTGTGTTAGTTAATTACCTACTGATCGGCTGGAAAGCCTATGACTCGAGACCCCAGTAAAGAAATCAGTATTATGGCAGCAGGAGATAAGAGCAAAGAATTGGCTACAACTGTTAAAGGTGGGCAGGCACCACCTGAGGTTTCGATAGATGAAATCCTCCAACAGTTGAAAGAATACATAGAGTAACAATTCAACTCATCTAAAACCTGTATTAAGATCGAACAAAAGTAAAGTACAGAACTTCCAAAGGACAATGGTCCTTGGACGAGATTAAATGGGTCTGGGGAAAAACGACCCGTATGAAAAATAAAGAGCAAACTAGATGGTCCCTAGCCGTTATGGAACAGATCCGAAAGCGGAATTAAATTATGATGCGTTCCCAACATGATCGAGAACTGACCAGTACAAAGGACCAATTGCAAGCTGTTTGTGCACAGCTGCAACAGAAAAGACTTGAACTTGATGAGTCGGAAGCGGAAGTTAAAGATCTTAAAGGTGAAATTAAAGAATGGAAAAGATCATTAGGTCAAGAGACAGTAATAGGAAAAGGAAAATGTATTGGTCAATTCCCAGGGTACCCATGTTTGGATAAATTAAAAGCGCAAATCCGAAGACACGACCGAGGAATAGATACGGAATCTGAATCCTCCGACGATACAGGGTCGGAGGATGAAGAATTAGGGGTGCGCTTTGCACAGTTTAAAAAAAGACGAGTTGTAGTCAAATCAGAAGAGACTGCGGATGAAGGCAGAACCAAAAAAATGAAGAAAAGGTGTATGCAGAATACTTATTTCATGATCTGGCAGACCCAGAGAAAATTGATAAATGGTCCAAGGAGTTGCCCAATCCAAAGAAAAGAGGAGTGAAAATGTGGGACCAATTGGACCGCTTAAGAAATATATATCAACTTCATCCCTGGGACGGAGTGCAAATTTTGACCATAATGGTGCCAAAAACACAGGGAAGAAAATTGCACAACAAGGTAGAAGAAGCTTTGGGGCAGGATGAGCAAGAATTAAACGCAGGATGGGAGGCGATTAAACACTGGCTGCAAGCCTTCAGTCCAGCTAAGACAGACTGGGGGAAAAATTGCAGCCTGCCAACAGAAAGGAACAGAGGAGGTCCTGGAGTATGACGAGCGGTTTAGATGCACATGGCGAGAACATTCGGGTATGAATAATACGGATGAGGAAATGGATGAACAAGTGTTTGGACCCCTGAAAGCAGCTTTTGTGGCAAGTCTAAAGCCAGAACTGTCCAAAATGCTTAAGGTAGTGTTACCGGACTGGGAAGGTAGAGGAACTACCTTTGCAGCATTGGTGGATCGACGTAACCAATCAGATCGGGATTTGGGAGCTAAAGTCCGAGCTGTAGAGGCTGTGGGATGGAAATCCCAGGATTCCGATAAACAGTTATTAGGAAAATTACCCGGAAAATTTCATTATTGTGGGAAAGAAGGTCACTGGACCAAGACGTGCAGGGCAAAACAGCAAGGTCGGGGAAGAGGACGCAGCCAGGGATACAATTCAGCCAACAAACCAGGCTTGTCACAAGATAACGACCTCATAGAAGCATTTAAGCGACTGACAATACAACAACAGAAGAAATTACTTGGGATAGCAAAAAACGATTCGAGCCCACCCTGGCCCCCCTCCTTGCGCTAATACAACAAAGGGGAGATGGGCTATATATAACTGTGAGGGTGGGCGATAAGGATGTGGACTGTCTTTTAGACACAGGGGCGGAATTAACATGCTTACCCCTACAATATGGAGACTTTTTGTCATTGGATAGTAGGGCACGTACAGCCTATGGAGTTGGGGGCCATAAAATAGAAATTAAAAGGACAACACCAGTACTTATAGGGCTGGGTCCACATGAACTAACCATGCCGGTCTGGAGAGGCCCAGTAGATCAATCCCTTTTGGGAATGGACGTTCTAATCCAAATAGATTCATCGTTGCATTTTGAGAATGGTTGGGTGACATGGTCAATTAGAACTTTGAAGAAAAAGGAATTGAAGGAACACCCGATATGGGCTAAAGATAAGAACGATTGTGGCCTACTCCAGATGGAGCCTGCGTCATTTACCGGGACCAAGCCTCCATGCACTAAACAGTATCCCATCAGTCCAACTGCCATCGCGGGAATCTTACCGGTTATTCAGCAATTGGAGAAACAAGGGGTGCTTATTAAACCGCATAACTCCTCCAATAGCCCCGTGTGGCCGGTACAGAAATCTAATGAGACTTGGCATTTGACTGTCAATTATAGGAAAGCTAACCAGTGTATTGATCAAAAAGCTCCTTTGGTCGCAGATCCCTCCGCCATTTTTAATGCCCTTAAACCGGAACATAAATATTTCTCGGTTATAGATATGGCCAACGGATTTTGGTCGGTGCTTCTGACACCGGAGGTTCGACAGTGGTTTGCTTTCACGGTCCAAGGACAACAGTATACTTGGACCCGGTTACTGCAGGATTTCCACAACAGCCCTACGGTATTCCACATGGCTTTACAAAGCCATTTACGAGAATTACCTCCCGTCATCCACAGTCATCCAATATGTAGACGATATCCTGCTAGCTTCAAACACGGAACAACAGCATGAACAAGATTTACGAGCTTTGCTGGACCACCTTTGGCTGAAAGGACATAAAGCTAGCATCGACAAAGCACAAATATCCCAAGAAGAGGTTGGAAACCTGGGACAAAAGATTTCACAAGGAAAGAGAGAACTTACCCAGGATAGAACTGCAGCCATTCGGGCTGCTAAAAAACCCACCACTATTCAGGAACCAAGGTCTTTTTTGGAATTGTGTAACTTTAACAGAAATTGGATTGACTCCTTCACACAGCTTGCTCAGCCATTGAAGATATTTTAAAGGGGAATCGTGCCTCTAAAGAAGCCATCACCCTCACTAAGGAACAGCAAGAGGCCTTCCTGAGTTTGAAAAAGGCTTTGTGTCGGCACCTGCTCTGGGAATCCCCGACAGTGGGAAGCCATTTACCCTGTTTGTCCATGAGAAAGAAGGATATATGACAGCTATACTGACACAAGAACATGGGGATAGGCAAAGACCTATTGGCTATTATTCGGCAAAACTGGATGCGGTAGCCCTCGGTTGGGGAAGTTGCCTAAGGTCCATGGAAGCTACATGTCAAACGGTAATGATCACTGCGGGTCTAGTCCTCGACCAAAAGCTGACTGTCAAGTGTCCCCACACCGCACACGCTTTGCTGTCTATGAATAGAATGTCTCAGGTGACGGCAGCTAGATGGACCCGCTGGACAGCAGTTTTGGAAGCTCCTAATCTCCATATCGTCCGGGCCAACCCGGTTAATCCCGCAACTATGCTCCCGATGTCAGAATCGAGGGAGCAAGAGCGGGGAGAATGTGAAGAGCATGACTGCGTGGAGATTTTAAAAGAAACAGAAGAAGCAGCCTTAGCAGAGGAGCCTCTACACAACCCAAACCTCATCCTGTTTACAGATGGTTCCTCCTTTGTTGACAATGGTACCAGAAAAGCAGGATGGGCAGTTACAACCTTATATGAGGTAGTGGCAAAAGGATGTTTACCCTCAGGAACCTCAGCACAACAGGCCGAGTTACAGGCCCTGTCAGAAGCATGTCGAATAGCAGAAGGACAGACAGCTAATGTCTACACAGATTTGTGTTATGCTTTTGGAGTCGCTCACGACTTTGGTCTGTTATGGCGGAAAAGAGGAATCCTCACTGCTGTGGTACACCTATCCGAAATGGAAAAGAAGTCAGAGACTTACTAGAGGCCATACAATTACCTCAGGAAGTGTCCATCCTGAATTGTAAGGCCCATACCAAGGAAAATATCACGGAAGCACAGGGAAATGCCCTAGCCGACCAGGCAGCTAAAGATGCCGCCTCACAGGGCGTTCCCCCAGAAGAACCAACACAGGTGTGCAGATTGAAAGCACTCAGGACTCTGACACGAGACCTTCAAACAATGCAAGGCGAGTGCTCCAGAGAGGAAAAATGGACATGGATTGAGGCAGGAATTAAGCTATGCGAAGATGGTGTCTGGAGACAAAGAGTTACCGACAAGCCAGTCGCGCCACAAGCGCTTATGCCTTTTTTAGCCCAACAGATCCACTCGTGGGGACATTTGGCCTCACAACAGATGACGGCATGGTTCCAGAAAAGCTGGTGGGGTCGGGGATTTATAAAACATGACCAGCTGGTAGCAGACCGCTGTGTGGTCTGCCAGAAAAATAATTCTGGACCCATCACGGTAATGCCCCAACTGAGGCCCCCTGCCTCTGTCGGACCATTCCAGCATCTGCAGGTTGATTATATCTCTTCCTTCATGCCAAGGATACACTAACATTCTTGTCATGGTCGACAGATTCTCTAGATGGGTAGAAGCTGTCCCAACTAAAAGAGCCACAGCCATTCACACTGCAAAGGTCTTGTGTAAGGATTACATTCCCCGATGGGGAGTCCCGAGTAGCATTGACTCAGATCAGGGAACACACTTCACAGGTGCTGTCTGCCAAGAAGTCTGTAGGTTACTGAACATTACGTGGGATTTACACTGTCCTTATCATCCACAATCATCAGGACAAGTAGAGTGAATGAATCGAACGCTGAAACAACAGCTTGCCAAATATCACCAAGAAGGAACACCATGGCCCCAGGCATTACCAATAGTGCTATGTAGTATTAGGGCAACCCCGAACAGAACTACAGGTCTAAGCCCATTTGAAATTATAACAGGAAGACCCATGTCGCTGCCAGGAACTATCGATTTAAGGAAAGCTGATGTTCACTTTATGAGTGACACTTTGTTATCATACTGTCAGAACCTAACCAATGCTATTAGTTCTGTTTCCCGACAGGTATCGGCAGCTTGGGGTAATCCACCCGAAGGAGGACACATCATCATCCTGGGAGTCTGGGTGTATGTGAAAAAGTTGCATAAAGAACCTTTGGGTGCCAAGTGTGAGGGACCTTATCAAATGTTATTGACCACCCAGGCAGCTGTTAAAGTCCAAGGAAAGAAAGCTCCACGCTTCACACGTTAAACGAGCACCCGTAAATGAAGCTGAAATCTAATAAGGACAATTACTTTTTGCCAAAATGTATAAATTTACTGTATTACTGACTGTAGGTATTCTAGGCATTTGCCTACTTCTTACTAGCCGGCCCTCTGCACCAAAGGGAAATAGTAGGATAGCAAGGGAATTACATGTAAATACACCTTTTTATATATGTCATACATTTATGCCAAACAAGGTAACATTTCTAGTTGTTGTGGGTGTGTGCATATTCCTATTCACTCAAAGGGAGGGATTCCCTTGAGGCCAGTTCCCTTGAATATCTCGGAAATGGCTGAGTGGATAATTAATCAAAACAAAACAGGCAATGCGTTTCAGGATATGGAAAACTGGGCACGTAAATGGAAGTCAGCAGGTTACAATCTGACTACCTTTGAAGGTGGATACCAACCGTGCTACAATAATTCTAAACGGCCCCCATTTTTTGTTATCACTAATACAACGGGAATAGGAAGACCGGGGGAAATCGGTCTGTCTGATTAGAAACATCAAAGGAGGCCAAAATATGGGGTATAGTAACTGCTCCCGGAATTATAATATAATTAAGCCACGGAACCGTCCAAACTGGGCCGATGTGGGAATTTTTAACGTAACAGGGATTCTGAATAAAACAGATGGAAAGCCTGGACAGGCCCTGGAGTGTTGCTGACAAAGAAACAGCTAACCTTCATTGCCTATAATGGCACCTATTAGGTGTGTGGCCACAAGGCCTACCCTTGGCTGCCCCAGAATTGGATGGGATCCTGCTATTTAGCCTACATTGTGCCATATATGTATCATATAAAGTCACTGTCGGAACATTTACACCGTCCTAAGAGAGCTATCACAGAAACAGAGAGGTTCTTTGCCATTCTGATCCCCAGGTATGGGACCGCCAGACTGGCAAGGGAATCCATTAACATGGCATCCGTTGTGGAACGGGTAGCCAATGATACCTCAGAGGCCCTAGTCAAAATCAATGCAGAAATGGTAGCAATCTGCACAGTAGCCCTACAGAATAGACTGGCCCTTGATTACATCCTGGCTGAAAAGGGAGGTACTTGCGCCCTACTTGGAACTGAGTGTTGCACATATATCCCAGATAGCTCCGAAGAAATTACCCACTTAGCGGAGCATATCCAAAAGGAGGTAGAAAAACTTAAGCAACCCCCATCATTCACTTTGTGGAGCGGAGCTACTGAATGGCTAGGTTCAATAGAAACTTCATTGGTGGAAGGTTTAATTCTATTCATTGTAATTATTTTACTTTTATATTGTTTGTTTATGTTGATTAAATGTTGTTGCAACCAGGCAGCTGTAGCTGCTGTCCCGCATGTGAGACATCTTGCAGGTCCCAGCAGACCGTCTGTACGTGGCACAGGGGTATGCTATGCTTAAGGGAAGGTTGTTGACTGGTTGAATTAAGATATTGATTTGGATTAAATTGGAATAAGGTTAATTAACCTACTAAAACCAGACTTCTATTGTGGCCACGGGTTGGTGTAAATTTGTGTGGAAGCTACTAGTCCGGACATGTGGCGAAACACATCAACAAATTTTAGAAGGAAACTCTATTAACATGTATGAAATTATTTTGTAGAATGTTTAACCAGTGATACCTGATATTTTATGATTCCGTTTGTGAAAGAATCAAAGGGGGGATTGATAAGAGAATTCAAGCTCTGCAGCCTGGCTGCAGTTTTGAAAAAACACAGACCACATTGCATTAAGTCATCAATCAACTTGACATTTTAGGACCTTAGGTAGCGAGCCAATTAAAGGTGAACACACTATCAATTGAGCCAATAAAGTCAAAGGCGGCGAGTTCTTTTCTGTAAATTGAACCAGGTATAAGTACAGCCATTTTGGCCATGTGGTCGCAGAAGGACAAAGGCCTGGCTTAAAGCCAGAAGCTTGTTGCTACTGCCAGAATAAAGTTACATTAAAACTACAACCGGAGTTCGTATTTCATTGGGAATTCAGAGATCTAACAGGAATATTGGAACAGGACTAGGCCACTCACCCCTTCAAGCCTGTTCTGCCATTCAATTCGATCATGGCTGATCTATACCTTAACACCCCTTAATTCCATATCCCTTAATATCTTACCTAACGAAAATCTATCAATCTCGGTTTTGAAAGTTTCAATTGACCTAGCTGCAAAGCTTTTTAACAGAGTGAGTTCCAGATTTTCACCACCCTTTTTATGTGAGGAAGCATTTCGTGATATTACTCAGGTTATGCTCTTGTCCTGGACTCCCCCACCAGAGGAAATAGTTTCTATCTACCCTATCAAATCTTTTAATCATCTTAAAGACCTCAATTTCACCCCTTCATCTCAATACTCAAGGGAATGCAAGCCTAGTCTTGGAACCTTTCCTCAATATTTAACCCCTCCATGTTAAGCACGGAGTTGTTTTGGAGGGATGAGGCAAGTGAAACATGAATGCAAATCAGTCTCCCTTCTTCATAAAAGGAACCTATCTAATTTAAGACCTTGCTGTTGAGAGAAGGTACACATAAAAAGCAAAATTAAAAATGCTCTTCACTTTTATCTTTTTAATTGTAAGAACTGCTTCTAAAAGAAAAAGCACATTCTACTTAAGTGCTCGATAAATCTAAATGTAAAATTTAAGTAGTGGACCGAAGTCTGAAACTTGAACAGGACCTCTTTACATTTAAACTGTTGCAAGCTTCTGGCCAGTTTATCATTGCAGCTGCTGCCCTGAATGGGTTTCAAATCACCGGTGCTGCCATTTACAGTTTCCTTGCATATCACCACCACCTGTATCTGGTCATTGTTTTCATTGATTATCTTCTGCACATCTGATTAATCATTGCATGTAGTTTTTCTCCCCTCTGGTGTACAGGATGCATTCAGAGGAACAGTTAAAAGGTAAATTATGAATTTTAATAATGATTCAGTAAAAGGCTGGAGAGTGGCCAGAACAGCTTCAGTTCTCAAGTCACTATACATAAGCTCCCATTATACTTCAAGTAATACAAGGTGGGGTGGCTTGACCCATCCACCTCCACGGAGGTGCGTGGGGGGCCTGACCCATCCACCTCCATGGCACGAACCTGGTATTGCAGTACTTCCAGGAACGGTGCAGTGGCTCTCGGCCTTTTGGCTAAGAGCATTGGCGCAGAGTGATCCTTGATGTGTGCAAGGTGACCTCTGGCGTTTGTGATTTGACAAAGAATTGGAAAGATTGGCTACGAAATTTTTTTAAAAAGCTGCCAAATGATAGCATGCCTGTATCTGAACTGCTATTTAGAATTAAATATACATCACTTGTAAAATATCCTGGCTTGTTCACTTCAAGCAGCCTCTAGGCTCAATAGGAGAGATGCAAAGAAGCAACACAAACAAATGTCCTTAAAGCATAGGATTATACTTTATTGAATATTCTTAGAACACATTTTTAAAATGTATTGGAATTTTTGTATTACAAAACTGTAAGAATGCGTGATTTAATGTATTGCCGCTGACATTTATATTGGTCCTAGAGTTGCTGTTGGAGACAATATTGAAAATTATTGTTGATAGTGATGCAAAAGCTAAACATGTTACACCATTATCAGCAGATACAGGTTATAGTACGGTCATGCACTCGAAACAACAGAGTTTGCCAGCTTCGGTGTTATCTCAAGACAAGTTACAGTGACTGATACAATAGTGCCTTAATTGAGTTTGTTCTTGTATAACACTTAAGTATGAATAATTTAAGGTGCAAGGTTAAATACATGGGGCTGGATTTTCGGTTGGAGGTTTCTTAGGGTGCGAATGGCAGCGGGGTGGTAAATTTAGCGCCCTATAAAAATTTGCACCACTGTCTGGAAAACTCACCCAAAACTCAGTGACAATGATCGGGGGCGCTATATCAGACGTTACAAACGTGCTTCGCTGCCCCAACTAAAAACTGCCGTGCGAAAAAAGGTCCGTTCCTTGCGCATGCGCAGAGGTACCCTATTAGTTCCCGAAGCCAGCCGAAGATTTAGGATGTGGCAATATAAGTTTGCACATGCGCATGATCCACCTAATCACCTCGAACAGAGCAGGAGAAATGGCGCAGCAGGAAGGATGCCAGAGCATGCTGCTTTTCTGCCACGGCCGCTGAGGCACTAATATGGGCTGTTGAAAGAAGATAGCCTGCCTTGTATCTCACTGGAAGGAAGGAGGCCCCTGCCAAGAGTCTTTAGGAGGATTTGGAGGGAGATTGCGCAGGAGGCGTCAGCGACAGACAGTGGCTAGAACTGCCCAAAGTTTAACGACCTCACAAGGGTCGTCAGGGTGACTACCCTTTACATTTATGCACCCCTGCCATGGTTGCAACATCAGTGTCTCACATAATGTAAAGTCTTTGATGGAGCTGACCCTTCTCTGTGTTCCAGGCCATGGTGTGGGTTTGTGAAGCCACCTGAAACCTGAAGGCTCAGTTCACCAACCATGCCCTGCTCATTTAGGCATCTTGGAACCTTCTTGTCCCTTATTCATTTTCACCCTTCCTCGCACTACTCTTTGACTCTTAATATGCATTGGGCAAACGTCACCGAGCTGCAATCCTAGCTGGCTCTCACCTTCTCCCAGCCTTCCCACCTGCTCAGTGTGCAGCCATACAGATTATAACTCACATCTTTACACTTGACACAGCTAATCTACTATGGATGGCACATGTGCCACACGATGAACTGCACACTCACTCACACCTTGTTCTTATTGTTGGCAAAATTGGTGCATAATCACCAGGGACAGCTGTGGACCGGAGGTGGAGAGCCTGATCTTCAGGACCCTCCCTCATGGGCACTCCAGTTCTTGCAGTGGTGTCCAGCGAGGCAGAGCCCCTATGGGTAGTGACGGTATGTGAATGGCATTTGCGATTTATGTGAGTCCTTTGACCCAGATATCAAGTGGCCTCCCCACTTTACATATAAGTGTCCAATGCCACCTTCCTCTTATCTCCCTGCCACTTCCCTTTCTGCTAACCACACGTCTGTTGCTTTCTGCTTGCAGATGACCAGCCAGAAGTGCAGCAGCCTGCCCGAGCCGTCAACATCTGGGGAAGGGGGAGATGATGAGGGAGGGGATGACAGCGTGCTCTCTGAGCGGGACACCCTATCAGTCCTGTTGAGGGGGAGACCCCATCAGTCCCACCAAGTGGGCACATAACATCGGGGGAGGCTGATTTTGAACGGGTTGATGACTGAGGCTCCTGGCCCCAGAGGTCTACAGCAATGCCCAGTTGGAGGGGAAGCTCGGAGGCCAGCTCCCCGGAGGGCGAGTCAGCCCATGAGTCCCACTGAGAGACAAGCAGATGTGGACAGACTTGGTGGCTCTGTCCAGGGAGAACACGCAAATGCACCGCGACCACAGAAGTACATTGGATAGGGTCCCGCAGGGCATCGACGCACTTGCTGTGAGTGTGGTGGAGGCCGTGCCTCAGCTGTCCAACAAGCCCATCCTTGCCTGCTCACGGAGGGAGCTGGGCTCAACGAGCGATAGTGGAGTCCCAGAGCAGATGGCACATGCCATGGTTAATGTAGCAGCAGCAATCACATCACAGGCCCAAGCCACGCAAGAACTTCGTGATGTGATGCAGTCAGTGATTGTTGGCATGAACTCGCAGACTGCTGCATTTTAGGCTCAGTGTGCTCGGAGTCAGTCTCTGTGCAATGTCATGCAATCATTAACTGCTGCCATCCTCTCTGTGTTCCCCAGTCGGACGGGGAAGTGACCGTGCCGAAGCAGGCCAGCAAGTTGTGCTCATACACCGTGCTCTGGATGCTGACACTGGAAATGGAAGGTGCTGTCCTTCCTCAAGATGACAGCATTCCGGCTCCCACGACTGCCCCTCCATCTGTGCACCGACCGCGGTCTACCCCCGAGCCATCACAAACCGTTACCTCCAATGCGGATGTGGTAGTGCCTGCAGCCGGGCCTTCCAGGGCCAGAGCTGGTTCTGGGCCTCCTGGTAGGCCGTCTGGACTGTCTGCCCCACACACACACAGCAGTCCTTAAGCAGCCTTGCTGTGGGCACTAAGGCCGCATTGAGGAGGAACAGTAGGCGTGGGGAGTGGAGGGTAAAGGTGAGCGGGTGGGTGGAGTGGGGGAATATCAGGCAAAGTCTGACTGACGATTTTGACCATCAAGGAAACATGTACTCCCACTGTAAATAATATCTAAATATGTTTGTTGTAGGCATTAGGCACCCTAGGGCAACGGCACCTGTAGTATAAGTTTAGAACTATATGTAACTTGAATCATAAAATGGCTACCAGTGAAGCCTCAAGGGATTTCTGTTAGCTGAATTAGACCGCATTCCTGGAAACTGATACTTCTTGCTGGTCCTGTGTGTGGGAAACAAGCAAGCTCTGCAGGTGTCTCTAATTAGCTAGGCCTCAGGACTAAATGTTCTAGTAACAATACGACTCTGTAGCAGGATGGAGATAAGGAGGCTACCCAAAGACAGCATTCAAGGACAGTAAGATAAGGGAGGCCCAGGCCATGTTACAAGACACGAGTCATTCCTAGCAACACACCCCTTATAGCAACACATCTCTTAGCAACACATGAGCCACTTTACATTTAGAGACTAACTCTATCTATTGGTCTAATGTAACTGTAGTAAACTGTTGTATGTAACTGTAGTAAACTGTTGTAAAACATATAAAGATCCATGAAACCCTTTGTTCTGCGGAGTGAAGTGCCTGGATCCAGTCCTGAGGCTTCCTCCCCGCTGGCGTTAATAAAGGCCGCATTGGCATTGGAACCGACTCTGAGTGTTGAGTGATTCTTCTGATAAAACACTAACACTAAGGGCCCAAGTTTCCACATGATTTGCACCTGATTTTTAGGAGCAACTGGTGGAGAATGGACTATCTTAGAAATCGCAATTCTCCACATTTTTGTTTCTGCAGTTCTAGGCAGGTAGAACAGTTCCACTTTGGAACAGAATTTTTTCTTCAAAAGGGGGCGTGTCCGGCCACTGACGCCTGATTTCAAAGTTTCCACAGTGAAAACGTACTCCAAACTAACTTAGAATGGAGCAAGTGAAGATTTTTGTTGAACTGAAAAAACCTGTTCTACACATTAAAAAAAATCAGGCGCAGGTTACAAATTAGGCGTCCAGAACGAGGTGTGGGGGGGGGGAAAAGGAAAGTCATTAAATTCTATAATAAATCTTTATTTATACTTCTACAACTATTCTACAAATAAATCCAATCTGAGTAAACATTTATAAGCAAAGAAAAGATTAAATAAACCATCTTCCTACCTGTGTGAAAGTGCTTCAGTCATCGTTCGTTCCCGCAGGGGGGGGGGGGGGGGGGAGGGGGCCGTTCTGTTCGTTCCCGTGTGGGGGAGGGGGGAGCCGTTCCGTTCGTTCCCGCGGGGGGGAGCCGTTCTGTTCGTTCCCGCGGGGGTGGGGAGAGGGGGGAGCCATTCCGTTCGTTCCCGCGGGGGGGGGGGGGGGGGGGGGAAAAAGAGAGCCGTTCCATTTGTTCCCGACGGCGGGCGGGGGTGGGGAGGGAAACGGCTGTCCCAACTTTGAGGCTTCCTGCACCTTCTCACTGCTGCAAGAAGCCTCAGTGCTGATTATGGAAGGGCAATGTGCTTTTATTAAAAAATGTTCAAAAATTAAACAGCTACAAAGAACTACAAAAATGGCCGAGTGCCAATGTTTCCTTCACACTGCGCATGCGCGAATGCTCCAACGCGCAGCGTTGCCGGCAGGAAAAAAACTAATTTAAATGGTACCCGCCCCCTCCCACTTACAAAATCGGCGCGAGTGTAGGCTCCGCCCCCCTGGGCGCCGCGCCAGGCAGACAAGGAGCTGCAGGGCGCTCGAGAATAGCGCGTTTTTTTTAGGCGCGAAAAACGGGCGCCCAGCTCGGAGGGGCGTCCGTTTTTTATCGTGTGGAAACTTGGGTCCTAACAGTTACATTGTTGCACTTCATTACTTGCTGGGGGCAAGGTGGCGGGGGGAGGGGGGTGGCGGTGTTTGCATTGGTGTCTTGTGTATGATTGCAGAGTTTAACGGAGATGTGCCATTATCGTGGCACATAGTCAGCATTAAACACGGTCAGCAATACTTGTATCCCTCACCTTCCTCCATGCAAGAGAACTGATCCATTATGAGCCGCTAATGTGCGGCTCATGGTCCGGCAGCATCCGTGGATGGCGATTTGGGGCCTTGCCAGGCCCCTGTTCCTTGTCTTCCTGAGGTAGCAGTGCAATCCCCACTGGCAATGTCTGGCCCCTCATGATGGCCAGGTGTATAGCATGTAGCACACCACAATGAATTCCAACACCTGTTGAGCGGCGGGCTTCGGAAACTCTGCTTGAGCACTCTTATGGTCTGTTCGCTGATGTTGCGGGTGGCTGCATGACTCTCATTGGAGCAATGCTCCACTTCTGTGGTGGGGTTGTGGACAGGGTTTGGGGAGGGGGGTGGGGGGTGGGGTCATTAGCCAGGTGGCTAGGCCGTATCCTTTGTCGCAAGCAGCCAGCCGTGCCGTTCCCGTGGCCTAAACAATCGTGACACAGTGCTCTTATGCAGGATGAAAGCATCACACGTGCTACTTGGATAGCGAGCATTCACTGCGAAGATGTGCTACGTGTAGTCGCACACCAACAGGATGTTTAGGGAGTGGTATCCCCGTCGGTTTCTGAATACATCTGAATGATGCTTGTCAATGTTGTGGAAAGTAGAGCCAATGGCTCCTTGAACCCTCGGGAAGCCCGCAATCCTGCCACATAAGCAGTTACTGCACAAGATAAAAGTTCACGGGGTCGGGGGTAATATATTAGCGGAGAGAGGATTGATTAACTAACAGAAAACAGAGTTGGGATAAATGGGTCAATTTCCGGTTGGATTGGCAAACAGTGACTAGTGGGGTGCCGCAGGGATTGATGCTGGGTCCTCAACTATTTACAATCTATATTAATGACTTGGATGAAGGAAACAAGTGTAATGTAGCCAAGTTTGCTGATGATACAAAGATGGGTGGGAAAGCAAATTGTGAGGTCACAAAAAATCTGCAAAGGGATATAGACAGACTAAGTGAGTGGGCAAAAATTTGGCAGATGGAGTATAATGTGGGAAAATGTGAGGTTATCCACTTTGGCAGAAATAACAGAAAAGCAAATTATAATTTAAATGAAGAAAAATTGCGAAGTGCTGCAGGAGAGAGACCTGGGGGTCCTTGTACATGAAACACAAAAAGTTAGTATGCAGGTACAGCAAGTAATCAGGAAAGCAAATGGAATGTTTGCTTTTATACTCTCTCCCCCTTGCAATAAAGGCTGAGAAGTCCTGCTACAGCTGTACAGGGTATTGGTAAAGCCACACTTGGAGTACTGCATACAGTTTTGGTCTCCATATTTAAGGAAGGATATACTTGCATTGGAGGCTGTTCAGAGAAGGTTCACTCGGTTGATTCCGGAGATGAGGGGGTTGACTTATGAAGATAGGTTGAGCCTATACACATTGGAGTTCAGAAGAATGAGAGGTGATCTTATTGAAACATATTAGATTATGAGGGGGCTCGACAACGTGGATGCAGAGAGGATATTTCCACTCATGGGGAAACTAAAACTAGAGGACATAGTCTCAGAATAAGGGGCAACCCATTTAAAACTGAGATGAGGAGAAATTTCTTCTCAGAGGGTTGGGTCATTGAATATATTTAATGTATTGATAGACAGATTTTTGAGCGATAAGGGAGTAAAGGGTTATGGGGAGCAGGCAGGGAAGTGGAGCTGAGTCCATGATCAGATCAATCATGATTCTATTGAATGGCGGAGCAGGTTCGAAGGGCCAAATGGCCTACTCCTGCTCCTATTTCTTATGTACTTATAAAGCCACATGCCTGTTTATTCTGGCTCTCCCTGCTCATCGAGAACATTATTAAATCCATTCTTTAGGCATAGAACGTCTTTGTGACGTGGCAAATGCGGCGGTGTGCAGTGTATTTAGAGATCCTGCACATGTTCCCTGCTGCAGCCTGGAAGGAGCCGGTGGCTTAGAAAGCCAACGCCACAGTGACCTTCACTGCGATGGACACCGCAGTCCTGATGTGAGGCTGCAGGTCTAGCTTGTAGGAGATGGCATATATGTGTCAGAGTTTCCTTTCAGATGTGCAGCCTTCTCACACATTGCTCGTGGCGTGAGCATTGCTGCCTGTAAACCCGTGAGGGGGCGGGGGGAGGCCTCCTGTCCAGACGTCTTCAGCCTCTCCTTATCAGTGGTCTGACATGGCCAAGAGTCCTTCTATCTTGACACTGCCTAACAAGAGCATGGAGTAGGAGATGCTGGCAAACTAGTAATGCCCCCATTAAATTATTTCAATTAAGTTGTAAAGAGCCTGTCATGGCAGATAAATCTGCCGCTTTAAAGTCTGAGGTTCACACAGCGTGCTGTGCGCAAACATTGCAGTCAATGTGACCTCTGATTTCAGATCCTCCTCCCTCACTTTAAATATGGTGCAAATAGCGCCTATTCGATCGTGACACTGGTTGGTTTTCCAGACGTGACTTGGGGCAGATGTTAAATGCGGCGTTACCAACTAATTTAGCGACTGGGGTGCTAGCAGGGACGTTACACAATGACAGACGTCCTGATGTGAATGAAACCAGAGAGCGTGGCGGTAGTGTTTCGCGCTGCCGCAAAACTGACAATTAATTTTCCAGCGGGACGCTAGAAGCTGGCTGGTCACCTAGGCGGTAATCATTTCGTCATCCTTTACCGCCCCTCCAGGGCACGAACAGAGATGTAATCCAACCAAAACTCCAGCCCATGGACTCCAGGCCTCAGGCTTACTAATATTTTTGCTAAGTTAAATTCCAGTCAGTCAAACTAATTGAGTCGACCTGCAAGAAATATATCCATATTCTGCCGACATTTTCTTGTTTTAGAATTGTTGGATATAACCAGTCTTCATAGAAATTTTGTGGGTGTAGTGGGTTATAGGTAGATAAACCTTATTCATGTTTCTAGTGAGTAGATTTCGGAGTTTCAACAGGTTGTAAAACCACATAGTCAAGCCAGTATGGATGACCTCCCTACAGATCTGGATCTCAGTTTTCAAAAAAAAAACTGCAGACAGAAATACTTCCTCCCAGAATGCTGAATAATTGCCAAAAGCTAATACTCCATCACCCTAGACTTCGGAAGGAAAGTTGGATTTTGGAAAGTAGAAATGGAATCATATGTGGAAAAGCATCGGTCCAAGTTCGCTGGCATGGAGCCACAGATGTTCGATTCTTAATTAATTTCCTTTCCTCACTTCCATTCCATCACCAAGATGGTCTTCGTACATCTTTGAAACAGCGCTCACCTCTTTCTAGTTTTCCCAAGGCTCCTTTGCCTTTATAACCATGTAGCTTTAATTTCTTTTAAGCTTTCTAAACCATAATAACATAATATGAGCCATTTCAGCCCCTTGAGCCTGCTCCGCTATTCATAAGAACATAAGAATTAGGAACAGGAGTAGGCCATCTAGCCCCTCGAGCCTGCTCCGCCATTCAGGATCATGGCTAATCTGGCCGTGGACTCAGCTCCACTTAGCGGCCCGCTCCCGATAACCCTTAATTCCCTTATTGGTTAAAAATCTATCCATCTGTGATTTGAATACATTCAATGAGCTAGCCTCAACTGCTTCCTTGGGCAGAGAATTCCACAGATTCACAACCCTCTGGGAAAAGAAATTCCTTCTCAACTCAGTTTTAAATTGGCTCCCCCGTATTTTGAGGCTGTACCCCCTAGTTCTAGTCTCCCCGACCAGTGGAAACAACCTCTCTGCCTCTATCTTGTCTATCCCTTTCATTATTTTAAATGTTTCTATAAGATCACCCCTCATCCTTCTGAACTCCAATGAGTAAAGACCCAGTCTACTCAATCTATCATCATAAGGTAACCCCCTCATCTCCGGAATCAGCCTAGTGAATCGTCTCTGTACCCCCTCCAAAGCTAGTATATCCTTCCTCAAGTAAGGTGACCAAAACTGCACGCAGTACTCCAGGTGCGGCCTCACCAATACCCGATACAGTTGCAGCAGGACCTCCCTGCTTTTGTACTCCATCCCTCTCGCAATGAAGGCCAACATTCCATTCGCCTTCCTGATTACCTGCTGCACCTGCAAACTAACTTTTTGGGATTCCAAAAAGAGTTTCATGCACAAGGACGGTCCAGGGTGTCCTTGGAGATGGAGCACGCGGTGTCCACCGGTACGCTCGCGGCCTTCCGCGAGAGGTGGGCACCGGAGGGACTGGAGTGCATCATCACGCCCGGCTACCAAATTTTAATTTGATTTTATGTTTTTAAGTTAATTTGTTTTAATTGCCGGTGCTTTTAGTGTCCCCCTCCCCTTTTATAGGGGGCACTTGGAAAAAAATGATTCTGTGCCCAAAAAAAAGACCAAAAAAATAAAAAAAGGACCTTGTAAATGTTGGTGTTTCCCCCAGATCGGGGGGGCACAGTTTAATGTTTTTTGTTTACTCCTAAAAGAAAGAGTTTCATGCACAAGGACCCCCAGGTCCCTCTGCACCGCAGCATGTTGTAATTTCTCCCCATTCAAATAATATTCCCTTTTACTGTTTATTTTTTTCCAAGGTGGTTGACCTCACACTTTCCGACATTGTATTCCATCTGCCAAACCTTAGCCCATTCGCTTAACCTATCCAAATCTCTTTGCAGCCTCCCTGTGTCCTCTACACAACCCGCTTTCCCACTAATCTTTGTGTTATCTGCAAATTTTGTTACACTACACTCTGTCCCTTCTTCCAGGTCATCTATGTATATTGTAAACAGTTGTGGTCCCAGCACCGATCTCTGTTGTACACCACTAACCACCGATTTCCAACCCGAAAAGGACCCATTTATCCCGACTCTCTGCTTTCTGTTAGCCAGCCAATTCTCTATCCATGCCAATACATTTCCTCTGACTCCGCGTACCTTTATCTTCTGCAGTAACCTTTTGTGTGGCACCTTCCCGAATGCCTTTTGAAAATCTAAATACACCACATCCATCGGTACACCTCTATCCACCATGCTCTTTATATCTTCAAAGAATTCCAGTAAATTAGTTAAACATGATTTCCCCTTCATGAATCCATGTTGCGTCTGCTTGATTGCACTATTCCTATCTAGATGTCCCGCTATTTCTTCCTTAATGATAGCTTCAAGCATTTTCCCCACGACAGATGTTAAACTAACCGGCCTATAGTTACCTGCCTTTTGTCTGCCTCCTTTTTTTTTAAAAACAGGGGAGTTACATTATAGCTGCTTTCCAATCCACTGGTACCTCCCCAGAGTCCAGAGAATTTTGGTAGATTATAACGAATGCATCTGCTATAACTTCCGCCATCTCTTTTAATACCCTGGGATGCATTTCATCTGGACCAGGGGACTTGTCTACCTTGAGTCCCATTAGTCTGTCCAGCACTACCCCCCTAGTGATAGTGATTATCTCAAGGTCCTCCCTTCCCACATTCCTGTGACCAGCAATTTTTGGCATGGTTTTTGTGTCTTCCACTGTGAAGACCGAAGCAAAATAATTGTTTAAGGTCTCAGCCATTTCCACATTTCCCATTAGTAAATCCCCCTTCTCATCTTTTAAGGGACTAACATTAACTTTAGTCACTCTTTTCCATTTTATATATCTGTAAAAGCTTTTACTGTCTGTTTTTAATAAGATCATGGCTGATCTTGGACCTCGACTCCACTTTCCCACCTAATCCCCATATCCCTCGATTCCTTTAAAGAGTCTAAAAATCTATCAATCTCAGCCTTAAAATAGTCAACAACTGGGCATCCACAGCCCTCTGAGGTAAAGAGTTCCAAGGATTCACAACCCTGAATGTCCTAAATGGCCGACCCCTGATCCTGAGATTAGTTATAGACTCTCCAGCCAGTGGAAACAGCCTCTCAGCATCTACCCAGTCATGCCCTTTCAAAATCTTGTATGCGTCAATGAATTCACTACTCATTCTTCTAAACTCCAGAGAGAGTATAGGCCCATTTTACTCAATTTGTATTATTAAACTGTAGAAAATGCTAGTTAGGCCACAGCTAGAGTACTGCATACGGTTCTGGTAACCATATAGAATCATAGAATTGTTACTGCACAGAAGGAGGCCATTGAGCCCATTGAGCCCATGCTAGCTCTCTGCAAGAGCACTTCAGCCAGTCCACTCCCCAACATTACAGGAAAGTTGCGATTGCACTAGAGAGGGTACAGAGGAGATTTACAAGGATGTTGCCAGGACTGGAGAATTTTAGTTATGAGGAGAGATTGGATAGAAACATAGAAAATAGGTGGAGGAGTGGGCCATTCGGCCCTTCGAGCCTGCACCTCCATTCAATGAGTTCATGGCTGAACATGCAACTTCAGTACCCCATTCCTGCTTTCTTGCCATACCACTTGATCCCCCTAGTAGTAAAGGACTACATCTAACTCCTTTTTGAATATATTTAGTGAAATGGTCTCAACAACTTTCTGTGCTACAGAATTCCATAGGTTCACCACTCTCTGGGTGAAGAAGTTTCTCCTCATCTCGGTCCTAAATGGCTTACCCCTTATTCTAAGACTGTGCCCCTGGTTCTGGACTTCCCCAACATTGGGAACATTCTTCCTGCATCTAACCTGTCTAAACCCGTCAGAATTTTAAATGTTTCTATGAGATCCCTCTCATTCTTCAGAACTCCAGTGAATACAAGCCCAGTTGATCCAGTCTTTCTTGATATGTCAGTCCCGCCATTCCAGGAATCAGTCTGGTGAACCTTCGCTGCACTCCCTCAATAGCAAGAATGTCCTTCCTCAAGTTAGGAGACCAAAACTGTACACAATACTCAAGGTGTGGCCTCACCAAGGCCCTGTACAACTGTAGTAAAACCTCCCAGCCCTTGTACTCAAATCCCCTCGATATGAAAGCCAACATGCCATTTGCTTTCTTAACCGCCTGCTGCACCTGCATGCCAACCTTCAATGACTGATGTACCATGACACCCAGGTCTCGTTGCACCTCCCCTTTTCCTAATCTGTCACCATTCAGATAATAGTCTGTCTCTCTGTTTTTACCACCAAAGTGGATAACCTCACATTTATCCACATTATACTTCATCTGCCATGCATTTGCCCACTCACCTAACCTATCCAAGTCACTCTGCAGCCTCATAGCATCCTCCTCGCAGCACACACTGCCACCCAACTTAGTGTCATCCGCAAATTTGGAGATACTAAATTTAATCCCCTCGTCTAAATCATTAATGTACAATGTAAATTGCTGGGGCCCCAGCACAGAACCTTGCGGTACCCCACTAGTCACTGCCTGCCATTCTGAAAAGTACCCATTTACTCCGACTCTTTGCTTCCTGTCTGCCAACCAGTTCTCAATCCACGTCAGCACACTACCCCCAATCCCATGTGCGTTAAGATTGCACATTAATCTCTTGTGTGGGACCTTGTCGAAAGCCTTCTGAAAGTCCAAATACACCACATCAACTGGTTCCCCCTTGTCCACTCTACTGGAAACATCCTCAAAAAATTCCAGAAGATTTGTCAAGCATGATTTCCCTTTCACAAATCCATGCTGACTTGGACCTATCATGTCACCTCTTTCCAAATGCGCTGCTATGATATCCTTAATAATTGATTCCATCATTTTACCCACAACCGATGTCAGGCTGACCGGTCTATAATTCCGTTTTCTCTCTCCCTCCTTTCCTCCTCTGCTGAGTTCTAAATTTGTCCCAGTCCCTGGGTTCGCTGCTATTTCTGGCCAATTTGTATGCCACTTCCTTGGCTTTAATACTATCCCTGATTTTCCTCGATAGCCACAGTTGAGCCACCTTCCCTTTTTTATTTTTACGCCAGACAGGGATGTAAAGTTGTTGTAGTTCATCCATGCGGTCTCTAAATGTCTGCCATTGCCCATCCACAGTCAACCCCTTAAGTATCATTCGCCAATCTATCCTAACCAATTCACGCCTCATACCGTCAAAGTTACCCTTCTTTAAGTTCTGGACCATGGTCTCTGAATTAACGGTTTCATTCTCCATCCTAATTTAGAATTCCACCATATTATGGTCACTCTTCACCAAGGGGCCTCGCACAACGAGATTGCTAATTAATCCCCTCTCATTACACAACACCCAGTCTAAGATGGCCGCCCCCCCGAGTTGGTTCCTCGACATATTGGTCTAGAAAACCATCCCTTATGCACTCCAGGAAATCCCCCTCCACCGTATTATTTCCAGTTTGGTTAGCCCAAACTATATGCATATTAAAGTCACCCATGATAACTGCTGCACCTTTATTGCATGCACCCCTAATTTCCTGTTTGATGCCCTCCCAAACATCACTACTACTGTTTGGAGGTCTGTATACAACTCCCACTAGCGTTTTCTGCCGTTTGGTATTCCGCAGCTCCACCCATACCGATTCCACATCATCCAAGCTAATGTCTTTCCTTACAATTGCATTAATTTCCTCTTTAACCAGCAACGCCACCCTGCCTCCTTTTCCTTTCTGTCTATCTTTCCTAAATGTTGAATACCCTTGGATGTTGAGTTCCCAGCCTTGGTCACCCTGGAGCCATGTCTCCGTGATGCCAACCACATCGTATCCATTAACTGCTATCTGCACAGTTAATTCGTCCACCTTATTCCGAATACTCCTCGTATTGAGGCACAGAGCCTTCAGGCTTACCTTTTTAACACACTTTGACCCTTTAGAATTTTGCTGCAAAGTGGCCCTTTTTGTTTTTTGCCTTGGGTTTCTCTGCCCTCCACTTTTACTCATCTCCTTTCTGTCTTTTGCTTGTGTCTCCATTTTGTTTTTCTCTGTCTCCCTGCATTGGTTCCCATTCCCCTGCCATACTAGTTTAACTTCTCCCCAACAGCACTAGCAAACACTCCTCCTCAGACATTGGTTCCGGTCCTGCCTAGGTGCAGACCGTCCGGTTTGTACTGGTCCCACCTCCCCCAGAACCGGTTCCAATGCCCCAGGAATTTGAATCCCTCCCTGCTGCACCACTGCTCAAGCCCCGTATTCATCTGAGCTATCCTGCGATTCCTACTCTGACTAGCACGTGGCACTGGTAGCAATTCCCAGATTACTACTTTTGAGGTCCTACTTTTTAAATTTAGCTCCTAGCTCTTTAAATTCGTCTTGTAGGACCTCATCCCATTTTTTACCTATATCATTGGTACCAATGTACACCACGACAACTGGCTGTTCACCCTCCCTTTTCAAAATGTCCTGCACCCGCTCCGAGACATCCTTAACCATTGCACCAGGGAGGCAACATACCATCTTGGAGTCTCGGTTGCGGCCGCAGAAATGCCTATCTATTCCCCTTACAATTGAATCCCCATCCCCTATCACTATCGCTCTCCCACTCTTTTTCCTGCCCTCCTGTGCAGCACAGCCAACCACGGTGCCATGAACTTGGCTGCTGCTGCCCTCCCCTGATGAATCATCCCCCTCAACAGTACTCAAAGCATTGTATCTGTTTTGCTGGGGGATGACCGCAGGGGACCCCTGCACTTCCTTCCTTGCAATGCTCTTCCTGTTGGTCTTCCATTCCCTATCTGGCTGTGGACCCTTTACCTGCAGTAAGATCAACTCGCTACACATGCTAATCACGTCATTCTGAGCATCGTGGATGCTCCAGAGTGAATCCACCTTCAGCTCCAATTCTGCAATGCGGTCCGTCAGGAGCTGGAGGAGGATACACTTCCCGCAGACCGTAGTCATCAGGGACACCGGAAGTGTCCCCGAGTTCCCACATAGTACAGGAGGAGCATATAACGTGTCTGAGTTCTCCTGCAATGACTTAACCCTTAGATACACTTAATTTGGCGACAACAATGTTAACAAGTTACTTATTGATATAAAAAGAAAAAGAAAAGCTACTTACCAATCACTTACCCCTTTGACTGTGATGTCACCTTTTGATTTCTTTCTACTTCTTTTTTGCTTTCTCTCCCCACTGAAGCTGCACAAGCCTCGCGCCGACTGCTGCCACCTCTCGACCTCCCACTGGGCCTTTATAGGCCTCTCCAACTCACGCTGCTCCCGGCTCGCGCCGACTGCTGCCACCTCTCGACCTCCCGCTGGGCCTTTATAGGCCTCTCCAACTCACGCTGCTCCCGGCTTGCGCCGACTGCTGCCACCTCTCGACCTCCCGCTGGGCCTTTATAGGCCTCTCCAACTCACGCTGCTCCCGGCTCGCGCCGACTGCTGCCACCTCTCGACCTCCCGCTGGGCCTTTATAGGCCTCTCCAACTCACGCTGCTCCCGGCTCGCGCCGACTGCTGCCACCTCTCGACCTCCCGCTGGGCCTTTATAGGCCTCTCCAACTCACGCTGCTCCCGGCTCGCGCCGACTGTCGTCACCTCTCGACCTCCCGCTGGGCCTTTATAGGCCTCTCCAACTCACGCTGCTCCCGGCTCGCGCCGACTGCCTGGGGTTGTTATCTTTGGAACAGAGGAGGCCGAGGGGAGATTAAATGGAGGTGGATAAAATTATTAGGGGCCTCGATAGAGTGGATAGGAAGGACCTGTTTCCCATAGCAGCAAGGTCTAAACCAGGGGGCATAGATTTAAAGTAATTGGTAGAAGGATTAGAGGGGAGTGGAGGAGAAATTATTTCACCCAGAGGGTGGTGGGAGTCTGGAACTCGCTGCCTGAAAGGGTGGTAGAGGCAGAAACCCTCATCGCATTTTGAAAGTACTTGGATAGGCACCTGAAGCAGGTGCCGTAACCTATGAGGCTAGGGATGAGGAGCTGGAAAGTGGGATTAGGCTGAATAGCTCTTTTTCGGCTGGCACTGACCCAATGGTCCGAATGATTTTATGATTTAAGCCATCTCATGACAAGTCATTGGAATTCAGAAGAATGAGGTGATCTTATCGAAACGTGTAAGATTATGAGGGGGCTTGACAAGGTGGATGCAGAGAGGATGTTTCCACTGATTGGGGAGATTTAAACTAGAGGGCATGTTCTTAGAATAAGGGGCCGCCCATTTAAAACAGAGATGGAGAGAAATTTCTTCTGAGGGTTGTAAATCTGTGGAATTCGCTGCCTCAGCTGTGGAAGCTGGGACACTGAATAAATTTAAGACAGAAATAGACAGTTTCTTAAACGATAAGGGGATAAGGAGTTATGGGGAGTGGGCAGGGAAGTGGAGCTCAGTCCATGAACAGATCAGCCATGATCTTATTGAATGACGGAGTAGGCTCGAGGGGCCGTATGGCCTACTCCTGCTCCTATTTCTCATGTTCTTATTTATAGTGTTGGAGTTATACCATCCTGCTCCCTTAATATTGCATTCAACAACTTACCATTAAGTATTCAAATGCCACATTAAGTATTCAAATGCCACCATGGTTCACCCAATCTATCCCGATGACCTCTTAACTTTATGTTCCCACTTTGCTCATCTGACACTGCTTTAATCCTTATTTCCAATCCTTTTCACTCCACCACAGTCAGCTGTTCTCTCATCAGGCCCCACCTTTGGAATTGTCTCAGAAAATGCCTCCATCTTATTTGTTCCCTTCCTGCTTTTGAAACCCCACTATGATTAGCTTTACAAACAAATAAAATTAATGGGCAGGAAAAAACAGCTGGTCCATAAAGCCTGCTCCACAGTCTCAATGCCTGGAGCATTATGATTAGACACTTCCTAACCCCCTCCCACCCCACAGGCATGCATTCTCCAAATAGAAGCAAACTAAAGGAAAAACACAGGACCAATAAGAGAGGGGGGAAATCTGGAAAATTTCTCTATGATCACCTTAGGTGATCCAAATCAGTCCAAGAGATCAGACTGATCATGCGTATGTAAATGTTAATCCACTTACCTTTTATATGATGTGATCTCTGCCCCAGCCAAGAATTGGTTCAGCTTCAGGCCAGACAATAAGTAGATGCGAGTAGTACAGCAAAGTAGTTTAGGTTACAAAATTAAATACAAAAGGGGATTAAAACGTGGCTATGCAACTCCTGTAGGTAAAGGTCACCTGTCTAATTGTTGTCGACTAATCCAGGGCCAGTGCCAAAGTTTAAAAAAAAACATGAACTTAGCAGAACTGGTGGAGACAAGGCCCATCCCTCTTTGAAACTAGAAGTTTGAGCTCACAGGGATTCCCAGAACGATCACTGATCTCAACAAAATAGCAGATTACACCTCCAGCATGTACTCACTCGTATGCAAGAGGTCTGTAGAGACAATTACCAACAGGCACGAAAGTTACCTTGCTTCTGAATCTAATGAATATATTTGAGCTTTTTAAAAAATTGAATGACAGCAAAACTGTAAATTCACATCGTGTCAAAACCTGTTTATACAAGAGCTGCCCCTTTCCAGTAATGACAGATGGCAGTGTTAAGAAATTACATCAACAGTAAACCAGGGAAGCCTTTATTTGTAGCCCTGAATGTTTGAAAGGTAATTTTGTTATGTTTCATATGAAAACAACCAAATTCACAATGTAAAGCAGGAACTTTTCCAGAGGTTTCTATCTCCAAGGGACTGTTTATATAATTACAGCTATTAGACATACATCAATCATTTAAAAATGAAGGGAACAAACTTATTGCCTGCTGAGGAAAACATTACGGGGTAAAATTAAACTGCGGCAGGGGCACAAAATGCGCGATAATGGATCAGGCAGCCATTATACACCTCACTCGATTTTTCTTTCCATTGGGGCATAACAGAGAGAGGGTCATGAATTTTGGTGATAGCACAAAAATCCCACTCATGCTAATTGTGTAGTGTTCCACAATGTAGTGCAGGTCATGTTGATTTAACTCTATGACCCTCACAAAAGTAGATACTCAAGAATGTTCGATCATCAACGTGGCTCCTGCCATCAGCAATATTTTCTATAAGACACGGCGATCACTGCCATATGGGACAACTGCATCCCCCAAACAAAATGGCAGCAGCAGCAGCGATAGGTATACGATGTGTTTCAGAGAAGGCAAAAGAAGTTGCTCAAACTACTGGACTCCCAAGACGTATCCAGACGCAAGAATCAGTGTTTTGTACTTCCCAACACCCAAGATAACGTAAAAATATACATTTTTGCATTAAATAAAATTAGGTAAATTAAAAATCATTGTGGATTGAAACTGATCAACATTTCTCCCTGATCATAAGCACCAATTTAAAATGCAACTCCATGTATGTGTACCCCTGACCTATTTTGAATTTTTAAAAAGTCAGAATAATTTTTATTACTGGCTTTATTGTATTATAAATGGTTCTGGAAATGTCATTAATTTTCAGACTTTTTTTTTAATATAAAAGCAATTTTTCTGCCCATTGCTCCCATAAACAACCTGATCACTAGACAAATTCAGGCAAATGAACTGCTTCCAGGACTCGCCTATGGTGCTGTTCGATTGGCTGGTTGGAGGTGGAAATGGGCAGTTGCATTTTTCTTCTCCATTGGGAAATAATAGGGCTCTGTTTGTTAATACAGGTACTTCATTGCAGAAACCACAAAATTCACTATAGGTAAATCACAGGCAAAATTCGACATCATATTATATCCATGATACAACTTGAGTTCCAACACACACTCCTAGCTCAAGTAGGCTATATGATCAGGCGAAGCAGCACTTAAAAGGGAATTTATTTGGGTGTTGGTTTTAATGCACTATAAAAATATAAATGTTATATTGTTTCAAAATGCAGGAATTTCGTGGGCACATTTTGAAGACAACAATGTAGTATTTTTTGAGAAGCATACTTTCTGCAAAAAAATTCTGTTTCAGAAACAGTAGGAACATTGTTAACAAGTAATTTTATACAAGTCTGGAGTCAAAGCTTTTAATTATAAACAGTCTATACCAGGAACTCCCCTGTATATGTACATACATGCTTGCAGGTAGATTCTGATCCAATAATTCAGCTAACCAAACTGGTTCTGAAGTAAGCCAATAGATCACAACACTTGCCACCACAAGCAAAATTACATAGAATCAACAGCACAGAAACAGATCATTTGACCTATGCTGGTGTTTATACTCCACACAAGTCTCTTCCACTCTAATTACTTCTTCCCACCCTGCTCTCGTACGCCTCTATTCCCTTCTCTCTCATGTATGCATCAAGCCTCGCCTTAACTGCATCAATGTTATCTGTTTCAACTACTCTAGTGGCAAGCAAGTTCTATATTCTTATCACTGTCTAAAGAGCTTTCTTTCTCTTCAATTCTCTATTTGATCAGTTAGTGGCCATCTCCTATTTATACCCACTTCACCCACAAGTGAAAAATGGCTCTGAAATTCCTGTCGGAGGCTTATTTCGGACGAACGCCTCCGACTGGAGAATTTTTACGAATTTACCTGGTGGTCCCAGAGGAGCCTGCGATTCCGGTGGGGAGGCTTTCCCTTCCCGTGCATCGGAGCGCGCTCCCATCCTTGACGTTCGGACGTAGAATACAATATTCCCCAGCATTCTCATTAATAGCAATGAGAACTCTGTATCTACGAGTTCTATGCTATTAATGAGAAAAAACAAACACACGAAACACCATAATTAAAAAATAACATCTCACAATTAAAATTAATTGAAATTAAAGTTAAAAAATGGGGCTGGACAAGGTGGATGCAGAGAGGATGTTTCCACTGATAGGGGAGACTAGAACTAGAGGGCACAATTTTAGAATAATGGGCCGCCCATTTAAAACTGAGATGAGGAGAAATTTCCTGTGAGGGTTGTGGATCTGTGGATCGCTGCCTCACCGAGAGCTATGGAAGATGGGACATTGAATAAATTTAAGACAGAAATAGACAGTTTCTTAAACGACAAGGGAATAAGGGGTTATAGAGAGTGGGCAGGAAAGTGGACCTGAGTCATGATCGGATCAACCATGATCGTATTAAATGGTGGAACAGGCTCAAGGGGCCGTATGGCCTACTCCTGCTCCTATTTCTTATGTTCTTATGTCTATGATGTTCATATAGACTTCCAGACGGCATTTGATAAGGTTCCGTATGAGATAATTAGCAAAAATCTAAGTGCACAGAATTGGAGGTAACTTTGTCATAAGGCAATAAATGATTGGGGAGGTAGGAGACAGGAGTAGGAATACAGCGAATGTTCTCCGACTGACAAGCTGTGACAAATGGTGTTCCCAGGGATCGTTACTGGGGCCTGAACTTTTCACCATATATATTAATGACTTGGATGAAGGAATAGAGAGTTGTATATCCAAGTTGGCAGATTACACAATGTTAGGAGGCACAGCAAGTTGTGTAGATGGTAGCATTTACTTACCAAATAGATACAGACATGGTGATGTCATCCACTTTGGATAGAAGAAAGGCACTTTCTTAAATGATGAGAGAGTAGGAGCTATGGCAGTGCAAAGTGATTAAGGTGTCCATGTCGACTAATCACTAAAAACAAGTGCAAAGCTACAAGTAGTAATATAAAAGGCTAATGAAATGTTGCCATTTATCTCAAGGGGGTTAAGCATTCAAAAATGAGGAAGCGATGCTTCATTTGTAGAGAGCCTTGGTCAGACCCCATCGAAAGTATAATGTGTTCAGATTTGGGCACCCTCAGGAAAGATATATTGGCCTTGAAAGGGGTACAGTGCAGATTCACCAGAATAATATCAGTGCTCAAGGATTAAATGATGACAGACTGCACGAATTTGAATCTTGCCAGTAGTAAGAAGTGATATAATCAAGGCATTTATAATGATAAAGGGATTCCTTAGGATAGAAAGAGAAACTATTTCCTCTGCTGAGGGAATCCTGAATAAAAGAGGATATAATCTTAAAAATAGTCAGGCCATTTAGAAATTAAATCTGGAAGTCCTTTTTTGACAAGGTGTAATGAAAATCTGGAACTCTTTCCCCAAAAGACTGTGGCTGCTGGGTCAATTGAAATTTTCAAGACAGAATTTTTTTTGTTAGGCAGGCATATTAATGGATATGGATCAAAGGCGGGTAAATCGAGCAGAGCTACAGATCAGCCATGGTCTAACTGAATGACGGAATAGTTCAGAGAACCTGTTCCTTTGCCTTCACGCATTTTGCTGCAGTCTTTCACATTATTAGTTATCAAGGCTTTTGCGACAGGGACATAGCGGTGAGAATAGATACCGTGACAGCAGACTAACAAATCAAAGATCGGCTTTACCAGGTTTATAGGGGGCTAAATTTGATAGCTCTTGGAAACGATCGCAGGGATCGCTATGCAATTCGTCGCGCCTGTTGCTTCCAATGCAAGAAGCACACCAACTTTGTGCTGCCTGTTCATTTAATGATTTTAGCGTGCAGCCAGCGCTAACAGCACTTAAGTAGCTGCATGCCTCGGCAGGGGGCCAATATTGTGATGCGCTAGCACCAGTTAAAGCCAGCATGCGCCGGAGGTGCATTGTGGCTGGAGCAGATGCTAGAAGTCATTGTGGAAGATATTCTAGGCTGGAAGAAGAAAATAATGGAGAGAGAGCGCCTCCAAGATTTTCCGATGCTGCGCTGGAGGCAAGGTGGAGATGGTGGGGAGATGCGTTCTAATCACAGTGGGCCAAGAGGCCCTTTAGACCAACTTTGCGAAGGCAGTGGGACTAGATAGCTGCGGTGGTCAATGCCAGAAGTCCTGTCCCGAGGATCTGGATGCAGTGCCGCAAAAAGTTCAATGACCTCACACGCATGGTCACGTTCAGTGACTGCATCTTTAAATGCCATATCCCACCAACTGCACCACTAGCCTCAGCAACTGCTCAATGCACCACACCATCACTCACCTGCCAATATAATCTCTATCAATTAGGACTCATCCATAACATTCATAGCTTAACCTCACCCTCATACACTTAGCAGTACTGCAAATCTCACCCATATCTCACAGCTTGCACACTGCCAGCTACTTAACCATGACAGCCACACCACCCAAACACTGCACCACATTCACTGACTCACTTCACTCTCTCTTGCAAGACAAGATGACGCATAACCAGATGCAACAGGAGCCAAGCGTCGTAGGACAGGTGCAGATGTATATCCTTATTCCCATGGAGGAGACGGTGCTCGCCATCATTGGAGAGGCCATTGCCAAGGTGGTGACCAGCGGCGAGTCAGAAATGAAAGATGATGGTATCCTCATACCTAATCCTCCTTCTCACATACCACAATCTTCTGATTTACAAGCTGCAGATGGTTTAAGAATGCACCTCTTGCTTCCCGCTTCCCCCACCATCCGCACCCCCCAACCCCCAGCCCCTCACCACAACGTGCCTTTTTCCTTTCAGATATCCAAGAACTTTAACCTGGCCAGGAACTGGTGGAAAAGCAACTGGTGGAAGAGCAAGAAGACAGTGATGATGAAGAAATAGTCACTCGATTACACACTTGCAGCCACTAGCTCAGATATTGACACTGTGTAATTTAGAGGTTTAGAGGCGGGATCTGTACGCAGTGAAGCACCGGGCACAAGTGACCTGCAGCCTGGGCATGGGGCAAGGGTAGCGCAGTTTGCCAGCTCAGCGGAGGTAGAGGTCCCACACGAGTTCTGCTGCAGAGGACTTGGATGAGCACTTTGACGAGGAAGGCTAATCAGTATACATAATTAAATGCTTGGTGCACTGGCAGACCTGTCAGAAAGCCTGCGTGCAAGGAGCACGGAGGAGATCGGCACCAACTTTGCACAGGGCTTTGTGTGAAGCTCGGAGCCCATTCTTTCCAGCATGCAAGTGGTGCCCAACTCCATTAGCACACTTGTGAACCCAACCATGATGCAGTGTCTGATGGTCGATGGCCTCATCTTCCACTGCAGCACCCAGACGTTGAGTGGTTTCTGCTTGCGCTGTAGTGGAAGCGGAGGCATCGACCATCAGACGCTGCATCATGGTTGGGTTCACAAGTGTGCTAATCGGTCATGCAAGGTCAGCTTGCAGCTGTGCAAACTCAGACTGCTGCCATCATGGCTGCGGATACCAGTCCAAGGGGCTTACAGGGGGTCACAGCGGTCCAGCATTCCATCCTCCCAACAGTTTACTAGGATTGTTGAGGCGTCGCAATGTCAAAGGATAGTCTTTTGTCACCTAGTAGCTGTCCTTCGGTTTGTCGCGGTGGCTCAAATTTCGCTGGCACAGCGGACTACCACAGAATGTAGGCATCTTGACTGTCGCCATGATACCTACCATTGACCTGCATGATTTGCTGCATATGATCACACACCAGCTCGAAGTTGAACGAGTGGAATCTCTTTTGGTTGCGGGACATGTCAGAGTTGACAAGCGCGCAGTCAATGGTAATCTGCACCATTGGGTAGCCGCCCGCAAAGCGATGTACATGCAGTCAGTAGCAGCCTGCACCATGGGCCAGCCTACAATCCTCATGAAGCCATGTACTTGCTCCGCCTACTTCTCTCTGGCAAGAGAGAATGAAATGTAGTCAGTAACCTCCCTTACGCAACAGTGGACGGCAAACAGATGTTGCAAATATTTCCAGCTCCAACCTAGAAGGAGCCAGACGTACAAAAGATAATTTCCACGGTCACCTTCACAGCTACTGGCAATGCAGTTCTCACCCTACTCTTAGGTGGCAGTTGTGGCTGCAGCAAGTGTCAGATTTCAGTGAGGACTTCCTTACTGAAGCACAGATGTCTGACACACTGTTCCTCGATGACGTTCTGGCATGAGAATTGCTCCTGAAAACACTGGGTGGATATAGCCTCCTGCTGAGAGCCGCCCCAAATACCAGCTTGTCCTGCTCTGTGTCGCCTCAGCTCATTCTCCCAATCATGCTGTAGTCCAAGGAGAATACCTACTACTGCACCCACGTCTGGGAGCAAGCGGATTGTACAGAAAATCTTGAACTCAGGACAATGTGCCACACCACTCCCTGTAGACTTCAGCAACTTTCAAGAACTCTTGGAAGCACCAAACACTAGTACAATCGCAGCAATAGCCAGTAGAAATCAATCAGCCACTAACCTGAAAGTAGTTGATGATCACTTTAAATAGCACTGGTGGGGTGTCCTTCCTGTTGCTGAATATGTGTTCAGCTGTGCGAGTTTATGGGAGGGCCTTAGCTAGAGCGTTGAGCTCCAAAATGGGAACACTAGTGTCAAACCAGTATTGCATGCATACTTCCGGTGGACGCTCACTGCGTCTGTGCGCTAATGCCTTCACCTAGATGCTTTGGCGCTAGAAGTGCTATTTTGAATCCAAAATTTCACTCCACGCGCCAAAACAGCAGGCGCTAAGGAGCCGGACTTTGCGGCCTTACTGCCCATTTACCTTTGCGAAATATACAAGATTTTTAAAATGCTTACTCCCAATCTTTTTTTGGAAAACACATTGGATTTGATAGAAATTAACACAACCTTCTTTGTTAAGAATGTTTAAAAACTAAAGTACTTGATTTCTCCCGTCCACCCTTAATTCAAATTAACAAATTTCAAAACTCCATGAAAATTATTCAAAATAAACTACTGTTTAAATACCAAGTACTACTCTTAGCAACACTTTCACTTTTCTTCCAACACTAACAAAATTCTGAAATCTAATACAAAGATTATTGGGCTCAATTTTCCTCAACCCGTTTTCGCGCTGTGTGCGCTGAAAACAGCGGCGAAAAAATGTGCCCCCATCCTGGCCGCTCTGCTGCGTGTCCCGTAGCTTAGCGCAGCCTGGCCAGTCGATTGGGTGACGGAGCTAAGGCCCTGCGCCAGAAACTCTGCCGGCAGCTCTCCGCATGCGCATTGGTGTCGGGTCCGATGTGCGCGCATGCTTAGTAGCGTCGAAACTTGGCACTCGGCCATTTTTAAAAGGTAATCTTTTCTTTCTCTTTTCCCATCCCCCCACCCCACTCCTCCCCGCCAACCAATGCTGCGTTCGGTCGCTTGGTTTCGCCCTCCAGCCCCCCGCCCCGTTGATTTAAAGGGCAGCATCTCTCATTCTCTCTTCCCGCTGCCCCACCCATGTCGCGTTCGGTCGCTCTGCTTCGCCCGCGCCCCCCCCTCCTTGATATTGAGGCCAGCATCTCTGTCTCTCTCTCTCTCGCCCCCACTGATACTGCATTCAGTCGCTCTGATTCCGCACCCCCCCATTCATTTGCAGCCGCCTCTAGCCCTGGCCGACTACTCCCGGTGCATGTTTTGCCGCCCCTATCCCAGCCAAATAGCCTCACGCACAGGCCGGCCCGCTGCCTTCCCGGGCTGACTTTAAAGATTAAGGTAGGATTTACTTGATTTCTATTAGTATTTTAATTGTTTGAGCTTTTCCTTGCAATGTTTGGTGCTTGATTGTTTAGTTTCAGGTCCTCTCCAGTTCCCTTCCCAGGCCAAATGTTCATCTATGTACTAATGTGCGCCAATTTCTTAACTGTCCACAAGGTTTTTCCAGAGCTGGCCACATACGCTGACCTAAGTCGATTTGGAGTAAGTTTGAGCTGGCCAAAGTGGCCAAAACTGGCTTAAGTGGCTGGGAACGCCCCCTTTTGAAAAAAAAAACTCGACCAAAAAAAAATCGTACCGAACTGAGTTACTCTGGAGCAAGTTGATTGGGGAAAGTGACATTTTTTAAACTTATGCCAGAAAACCAAATTACTCCAAAAAAATTGGAGCAAGTCATGGCCACTTTTGAGCCCAATGTACCTAAGAAATCCAAACCTTGGTGTGGGCTACAATAAAACTATCCCATTACAGCACCTCTTCTCATCTCATTTCAGGTAACATTATCCTTTTATTAATGTATCTGAGTGGCACTGTCATGTTTTGGAATCTTTTGGCATTTTATCACAGAAAGGACTGGGGTGGGGAGGCGGGGGGGGGAACACTTACTTTAAATGTTATATTTTAAAGGAACTTTATTCATGCAACCTAAAAAAAAATCTGTGATGATCGGTTGTTGAGATGCTAATCAGCTAGCTTTGATGTTGTTTACTCAGACTACAAATATTAAGCAATTAGTTTCAATGAACAGCTCAAATCCAATATCTTGGGGAGTCAATGGTCCTAGGCACTTGGTGGGAGGTCAGACAGGCCTTAGTTTTCTGGCTGTGCCCAGAAAGAAATTTACCAAGACGTGGTGGTTTTTGAAACTGAAATATGCAAAGCAGTAATCCCCAGTAAATGGCTGTAAGAAGCATAATATGCAGGGAAAGTTAGAAATTTGTTTGTTAATGTCAAACAAGACAACCCACCTACGTGGGGAAATGCAGCATTTTCATTATTTTTGCATTACACAAAGACAAGCATCAATTTAATTAAGTGAATCTGATCATACGGTTGCTCTGTATGTCCACTCCTTGTGAAATGAAGCAGTTTAATGATTCATATCAAGCTTCGCCTCCAAGTATTTGCTTGGTTTGCCTTTGGAGATTGAAGTAGTACGTGCACAAATGATACAAATATTCAGTTCAGGACATGAGGGTACTATTGTTTCACGTTATCGTACAAATAGATATAGATCAGTTTGAGTTAACTCCCAAATAAAGTAAAACACTCCGATCACTTCTGGGATTGTCTGATATCAGTGAAGCAGAGAAGGTATCTATGGCAGACGCAAATTTGTAATAGATACCATAGAACCAAAATATTACAGCAAGCTTTCATTATATTTATTAATTCACCAAGTGAAAAACAGCTTTTACAGTTCTATTGGTAGGTTTAAAAAGTTATGAAAAGGGCAGTAGATCTTTACTTTTATCATCCTTTACTAAAATTTAGTTATTCAAGCTCCAAAAAAAAAATCTGGATTTTCTTCAATTAACAAGGATCCAGCGTACTCAAAATGTTTCAGGCCTTACATCATTACTTGCAAAGGCACAATGATAAAACAGCCAGTACAGGTACAACCTCCCAAATCTGGCAACATCAGGACCAAGGCCGAGCCGATTTTCATGTTTTTCCTGACTTCTGAACGTGTTTCTGATGTCCGAAGTCCAGAAACGCCTGTGCCCAGGTTTGGGTATTTCCGGATTTTGGAACACCAGAAGTGCGTCCCGAGTCTGAAAATGCCTGGGCCCAGGTTGCAATATTTCCGTTTTTTGGATGTCATCTTGTAGTTCTTCTCCTCGCAGGCCTTGTAGTCCTCTCTTCTGCGCAACGCATGGCAAGCCTCCCTCTCTTGTTTTTGCAATGCAGTACCCTGCAACTGTACTTAATGGGAGCTTCCTGGCCTGTATCTTTTGCTACCATCTTCAAATTTGAAAAGTAATGTACAGTACTCAAAGCATGAAATATAATTTAATTATTTTACAAATAAAAACCTTTATGAAATATATCATAGGCAGTCCCTCGAAATCGAGGAAGACTTGCATCCACTCTGAAAGCGAGTTCTTAGGTGACGGAACAGTTCAATACGGGAATTACAGTCTGTCACAGGTGGGACAGTCGTTGAAGGAAAGGGTGGGTGGGGAGTCTGGTTTGCCGCACGCTCCTTCCGCTGCCTGCGCTTGCTTTCTGCATGCTCTCGGCAAGGAGACTCGAGATGCTCAGCGCCCTCCCAGATGCTCTTCCTCCACTTAGGGCAGTCTCTGGCCAGGGACTCCCTGGCCAGTGGGGATTGTTGCATTTTATCAAGGATACTTTGAAGGTGTCCTTGAAACGTTTCCTCTGCCTACCTAGGGCTCGCTTGCCGTGTAGGAGTTCCGAGTAGAGCCCTTGCTTTGGGAGTCTTGTGTCAGGCATGCAAACAATGCAGCCCCCACCCAACGGAGCTGGTCGAGTGTGGTCAGTGCTTCAATGCTGGTGATGTTGGTCTGATCAAGAACACGGACGTTGGTGCTTCTGTCCTCCCAGGGTATTTGCAGGATCTTGGAGACATCGATGGTGGTATTTTTCCAGCGATTTGAGGTGTCTACTGTATATGGTCCATGTCTCAGCCATACAGGAGGAGGACGGGTATCACTGCAACCCTGTAGACCATGAGCTTTGTGCCAGATTTGAGGCTTGATCTTCGAAAACTCTCTTCCTCAGGCGGCCGAAGGCTGCGCTGGCGCACTGGAGACGGTGTTGAACCTCGTCGTCGATGTCTGCCCTTACTGATAATAGGCTCCCAAGGTATGGAAAGTGGTCCACATTTTCCAGGGCCGCGCCGTGGATCCTGATGATGGGGCAGTACTGTGTGGCAGGGTCAGGTTGGTGGAGGACCTTTGTCTTCCGGATGTTTAGTGTAAGGCCTATGCTTTCGTACGCCTCAGTGAAGATGTTGACTGACTTGGAGTTCAGTCTCTGAATGTGCGCAGATGCAAGCATCGTCCACATACTGTAACTCAACGACAGAGGATGGGATGGTCTTGGATCTGGCCTGGAGATGTAGGTTGAACAGGTTCCCACTGGTTCTGTAATTTAGTTCCACTTCAGCGGGGAGCTTGAGCGTGAGGTGGAGCATTGCAGCGAGGAAGATCGAGAAGAGGGTTGGCGCGATAACGCAATCCTGCTTGACCCCGGCCCATACGTGGATTGGGTGTGCGATAGATCAGTTGGTCAGGATCACGGCTTGCATGTCGTCGTGGAGCAGGCGGAGGATGGATTAAAACTTTTGGGTGCAGCTGAAACGGAAGAGGACGCTCCATAGTCCCTCGCGGTTAACCGTGTCGAAGGCCTTCGTACGGTTAAAGGAGGCCATGTGCAAGGGTTGGTGTTGTTCCCTGCATTTTTCTTGCCGTTGTCGCGCCGTAAAGATCATGTCCGTCGTGCCCCGCAGTGGACGGAATCCACACTGTGTCTCCGGGAGGAGCTCCTCAGCCACAGGGTGAAGACGGTTGAGGAGGATTCTAGCGATGCCCTTCCCAGTGGCTGATAATAGGGAGATTCCTTTATAACTGCTGCAGTCGGACTTGTCCCCCTTTTTAAAGATGGTCACGATTACTGCATCTTGGAGATCTCCCGGCATGCTCTCCTCCTTCCAGATGAGAGATGAGGTCATGCATTCGTGCCAATAGTGCCTCTCCACCAAACTTTAGTGCCTCAGCAGGGATTCGATGATGTGCTCCCGTTGCCTTGTTGTTCTTGAGCTGACCGTTACTTTGTTGTTCTTGAGCTGACGGATGGCCTTTCCTACCTCGTGCAGGGCTGGCGTTTTGTCGAGATGGTGGTGGGTAGTATGCTGCGGGATGGAGTCGAGGACACTCGAGTCAAAGGCAGAGTCTCAGTTAAGGAGATCTTCAAAGTGCTCCTTCCAGTGGGTCCTGACTGCCTTGGTGTCCTTGATGAGTGTCTCCCCGTTCTTAGCCAGCAGTGGGGTGGGGCCTTGGGCCGTAGGTGGACTTGACTGCGGTGAAGAATCCTCGCACATCATGGCTGTCGGCCAGCTGCTGAATCTCCTGTGCTTTCTCCACCCACCATCTATTCTTTAGGTCGCGGGTTTTTTGTTGAACCTCAGTCTTAAGCCATCTGTAAAGCTGCTTTTCTGCTCCAGAGTTGGGTTGTTGTGTTAAGCACAGGGCATTTCTAAACCTGTGATTTATTAGCTCTTGGATTTCCTGGTCACTCTCATCAAACCAGTCCTGGTGTTTCCTGGTTGAGTGACCGAGTGTCTCTTCGCAGGCACTGATTATGGTGGCCTGGAGGGCAGACCAAGCGCTGTGGGCATTCTGCATCTCAGGGTCATCAAGGGTCGCCAGGTTAGCAGTGAGGTGCTGGCTGTATAGGGCTGTCTTAGCTGGGTCTGTGAATGCCCCAGTGTTGATTTTTTTCCGGCACTGCTTCTGCTGCCGTCGCTGCTTTGGGGTTACGTTGATGTTGATGATGGAAAGGATTAGGCAGTGGTCCGTCCAGCAGCCGTCAGCTGCTGTCATGATGCGGCTGATGCGCACATCTTTGCGATCCCTGGCTCGAACGATGACATAGTTGAGCAGGTGTCAGTGTTTGGAGCGAGGGTGTTGCCACGATGCCTTGTACTTGTCCCATTGGCGGAACAAGGTGTTAGTGATGACAAGATAGTGTTCTAGGCATTTTGTCAGGAGCAGGGTATCGCTGGAGTTGGTTTTCCCTACCCTCTCTCTGCCGATCACGCCTTCCCAGAAGGTCTGTGTCCTTGCCGATTCTGGTGTTGAAGTCACCGAGGAGGATTAGTTTGTCATCCGTAGGGACATGGGACAGGGATCATTCGAGGATGGAGTAAAATCCCTCTTTGGCCTCATCTGTTGCATCAAGTGTTGGGGCGTACACGCTGATGACTGTGGCACACTGGTTCCGAGCTCAGAGAGTCATGAGACGTTCGCTAATCCCACAGGGGGAGTCTGAGGTGGTCAACCAGCTCATTCTTAATGGTGAAACAGACTCCATGGAGGCGGCATTCTTCCTCTGGTTTGCCTTTCCAGAAGAAGCTATAACCTCCTAAACTAAAATAGTTAAGTTATGAAATATAAAACAGTAAATTAAGGCTTTTATTTGTTAAACCGAGCAATAATAAACAGGTACAGTTACAATTGGCTGGAGGTTGTGCTTGAGGTAGAGGGCTCAGCTATGATGTCTGGGGCTGATGATGGGCCAGCAATAGGATTATCAAATGTGGAAGTTACTGGTGTAGTTGCATGCTGTAGGTCTTGGGCCTTCTGTTGCGACATCTTTTGAAAGATATTTAATATTGTTGTTTAAACAATTTGGGCTTTTCTTTCACGAATCCTTCCCAAATTCTGTAGACCTGCAGTATTTTGTCTTCACTTATGAAGCTTCGTTGCTCTAAGGTGTGAATTAATTCTTGATTGAGTGCTTTGCCAATCGGCACTTTTTCGACTTGATCACAGGCATCATCATCCTCACTGCTTTCATCCTTTTCTTCTGGATGCAAAACCCTCTGCATGATTTCTTCATCTGTCACTCATGCACAATGGGAGCATAGTTGTCTATGTCCATGACTTCTACGACATCATCCTCATTCAATTCCTGTGCAGCTTTGCAAGTCAGCCCTCTTGCATAATTTAAAAGTTGAGCAATCATTGCTTTCTCCCTGGACACACGCAAGCCTTGAAAGTCCTGAGGAGCATCATCATCAGCAAACAGTTGATGGCCAGATGTTATGCCAAGCATTGACCAAAGTGTCTGCAGTTCCCAAGTTCCATGCATCCACAGCTGCCCATATGGCGCCCTTGATAGAGAAAGCTTTTGAGAATGCTTTTATTCCCATGCCTCGGTTCAGAGCATTAAGCAAACACTTCAAACTCGTTTTTGTAGACACTGCATTGATCTCAAAATTCCTTGGTCCATTGGCTGCATCAGTGATGTAACATTTGGAGGCAAGTCGATTCCATGGACATTATCCTTTACCAAAAGCTCAGCATCGGGATGTGCTGAGCAATTGTCTAACAGCAAGAATATTTTGCAGTTTTCCTCAAGGCCAGCTTCCGTGCAATGAGCACGCACCTGAGGGACAAAACTCTTCTCAAACCAGTTCAGAAAGATTACCCTGGTTACCTATGCTTTCTTGTTGTTTTCATAATAATGCACTGGCAATCCTCTCAAACCCTTGAAACATCTTGGATGCTGGTTTCTCCCAATGGCCATAAGCTTACACTTGTGTCCCAGCTGCATTTGCAGCAACAAGCACAGTCAATCTATCCTTGGCACATGCTGGCTGCGTTTCTTCTGCTGCTAATGTCTTTCATGGTACGTAGTGCCAAAACAGTGTTGTCTCGTCAGCATTGTACATTTGCTCAGGTGAAAGGTTTATCATCAGCAATTAGTCTGATGAACTCATCAATATAATTTTCAGTTGCCTCATGATCTGCTTCGGCTTTCTCACCACATACTTCCAGTTGCCTGATGCCATGACACCTTTTAAATTTGGCTAGCCAACCAGAAGAGTACTCGCATGGAGTTTCAATCCCCAATTGTGCACAGAATATTTTAGCTTGTTGTATCACCATTGGGCCAGACAAAGGAACCTTTTCCCTTCGCCTCCGTCATCACCATTCCATCACTGCTCGATCCAAATCATCACATTTCGGCTTGTGCATACTTTTTCTTTTACTTATTTCCTTATGATCACTTTCCGCATAAAACTTCATGAGCTGTTCTTTCTGTTTTCTGATATCATAGATGGTGGAGAGTCCAAAACCATACTCCTCACTCAATCTTCTCACTGAAGCACCTCTATCTAATCTCTGGAGTAACTCTACTTTCTTGGCAATTGAAAGTGAACCATGCTTCCTCCTTCCTTTATCTGAACCCATTGGGGTATCTGTTGGCCTTTTTGACATGTTTGCAATGACAACGCAAATTCACAATCTTTACCTGTGCAGATCTTTATATTGGGAAAACCACCACAGCGATGGAGTCAGGTTTGGTGGGGTCTGATCATGGGATTTAGGTGGGGTCCCAGCATGGGGTGTAGGTGGGTCAGCTGGGGTAACCCTGTAATGTTTAATGCCACAATTTTTTTTAAATGCTGAATTTAAAAGTGCATGTACAGTACAGTTGCAGGTAGTATTTTTTTCATACGGGTACAAGTGTGCAAACTTAAAATCGCAATCTAGTCGGATGAGGTCAGGTCAGCACCGCTCGGATTGCTGGGGCGTGGTGATCCAATCGCGCGGTTGCAGCTTTGGGGAGCTGCAGTGTGCTGTGCAGTCTGATTCTGGGAGGGGACCTGCGTGCAGGAGCTTGGTTGGTTCTGGCCGAAGGAACTTGTGTGCTGTGCAGAGTTGATTCTGGCTGTGCTGTGCAGAGTTGATTCTGGCTGAAGGGACTTGTGTGCTGTGCAAAGTTGCTGCGGACCCAGGAGCAGCAGAACGGTGACTGTGAAGATCTGACCTGGAACAGGGAGGATTGGCGTTTTTATTCTTGCAATTTTTGTCACTGTACAGTAGTTGGATTTCATTTTTTAACTTTTCACTGGGCCCAGCTGACGGTGGTAATGGTTTGGCAGGGTGTCCGGTTTCTGGAACATTTTGCGGACTCTGGAGGACCCTGCCACGGATCATCCCGGAGTCCGGAACACCGGATTTTGGACGCTGCACCGTACTGAAAAAGCCAGTTTTACAATCAGTTGAAGCATTTTAAATATGTTGGAGTGTTAGATATTAATATAGATACTATTTTTTCTTCACCCTATGTGGCTTCAAGGAGGTGATGAGCAAAATAAAGTGATAATACACAAATGTCATCACCAGCTCAAACACACATTTCACAAAATGACAACTTAAATTAGGAGAGTATATTGTACCAAGTTTTTGTAACTTGTGGCAATATTTAACCATTTGATAAGATAGGGTACTTAAACTGAAATAAGAGGCATCTCTGAGTGACATAGAAATAGACAAGATAGTTCATAGAAAGATAATGAAAGTAATGCTGAAACATTACTTAGACACATTAAAGATTACTTTCCAGGATAGCAAGTCAACCAGGGTACAGGTTTGAGGTTGCGAAGGACACATTTAGGAAAAATGTCAGGAAGTATTTCCTTACGAGAGAGGAAGAGGATGATCAACATATGAAATGGTTTTCTAAGAAGGGTGGTTGAGGTCAGTAAATTGGACTCATTGAAAAATAGCTATATGTAATAGAAAGAAAGAGTTGGTATTCTGAATAAGATCAAAATGGGCTGAAAGACCATTTTCAATCAAACCGATATTGTGACTACATCACTAAAGTGAGCAAAACAAATTATGTTGCAAAGGACCTACTTAACATACAATTTCCTGATAATCAGTTACATTCTTTCTTGCCAAATCTCTGCAATAATGTTAATCATTAATCCTCTATGAATGCCACCACACAAAAAGATCAGGCCGTAAGTTGCCCATGCGCCCGAAGAGGCCTCATAAGTTTTGGGTTTAGGCATGCAGTTCGCATGCGGCTAAACCCGGAACTTGCAATTTGTTCGCATGCATCCCCGGGAGATCTATTTGCCCAACTCCTGCCCAGCGAATGTCCTTAAAACTCTTATGCCTGGTAAAAGCAGACATATGGCCTGTGTAAGAGTTTTAAAAGATAGAAAAAATAAATGTTAGGACTAATTTTTATATTAAAAACCCAGTTCATTAAGGCAAGTTTATTTTTAACACTATTAAAACATATTTGAAAAAAATGTTTTGTAAAACATTTAATTTAATTTCTATGAATTTTAAGTAAGTGAGATGCTTTTTTTTTTAAATTTATGTATTTTGTTTTCTTTTTTTTGGGGGGTACTCCCATTCATAGCAATGGGAGCTCTGTATAAACGGAGCTCTCAGAACTATGAATGAGAAAATATTTCATTTTGATAGGTGGTTCGTGTTATGTATGCAACCCTATGTAACCAGCATTCTACCGCCACCAGAGGGTTTTAGCTTGTGATACAACAAGCTAAAACATCCCTTGGGAGCACTGTATATAAGCAGGCCTCCCATGCCGTACCAACACTCTGGAGTTAGAATAAAGAGACTAAGGTCACACTTACTCACGTCTCCAGTACTCAATCACATTACTTTATTTGAGACATAACAATTGGCGACGAGATAATGAACCATCACGCAAAAATGCAGAGAACTGTTGATATCCTGGAGAAATTCTCAGAAGGGGACGATTGGGAGGCCTTCGTGGAGCGACTCGACCAATACTTTGCGGCCAACGAGCTGGAAGGGAGTGTGAACACTGCCAAATGAAGGGCGATCCTCCTCACCGTCTGCAGGGCAACAACCTATGGCCTCATGAAGAATCTTCTTGCAACAACCAAATCGTATGAAGAACTGTGTACGCTGGTCTGAGAGCACCGAAATCCGAAGAAGAGCGTTCTGATGGCAAGGTATCGATTTTACACGTCAACAGTCTGAAGACCAGCAAGTGATGAGCTACGTCGCCGAACTAAGGTGCCTTGCAGGACATTGCGAATTTGATGGATTCCTGGAGCAAATACTAAGAGACTTTTTTGTGCTTGACATTGGCCATGAGGTTATCCTTCGCAAACTATTGACTGTTGAACCTGAGCAAAGCCATAACGACAGCCCAGGTATTTATGTCCACCAGCGATAACACCAAACAAATTTTGCAGCATAAAGATGTTTCGGCAAGTACTGTACACAAAGTAACGTTGTTTTCAGGCAGGAATGCATATGGCAGAACATACACGCCTGCAGCTGCACGACCTCAGATGACTCAGAGTCCACCATCAAGCGTTAATGGGAGACAGTTAACACCTTGTTGGCGCTGCAGAGGTGATCATCGAGCCCATCAATACCGCTTCAAACACTATGCGTGCAAAGGCTGTGGAACAATGGGACACTTCCAGCAAATGTGCAAACGAGCTGCAAACCACCACGTTGCAGAGGAAGACCGATCCATGGCGGATCAAACTGAACTAGAGACTCAAACCGAGGAGGCAGAAATATATGGGGTACACACCTTCACCACAAAAATTTCCACCGGTCATGTTAAAAGTTGAACTGAATGGAATTCCAGTATCCATGGAATTGGACACGGGTATGAGTCAGTCCATCATGAGCAAAAAGGACTTAGACGGCCTGTGGTGCAACAAGGAACAGAGGCCCAAGCTGAGAACTTACACTAAAGAGCTAATCCCTGTAATTGACAACGCAGCAGTAAAAGTCTCCTATGATGGAGCAGTGCACGAACTACCACTGTAGATAGTACCAGGAGATGGCCCCACACTGTTCAGCAGAAGCTGGCTGGGAAAAATCCGCTGGAACTGGGATGACATCCGAGTGCTTTCGTCCGTCGATGACGCCTCATGTGCCCAGGTTCTGAGCAAGTTTCCATCGTTGTTTGAGCCAGGCACTGGAAGTTTCTCCGGGGCAAAGGTGCAGATCCACTTGATCCCCGGTACATGATCCATCCACCACAAGGCACGGGCGGTGCCATATATGATGCGAGAGAAAGCGGAGATCGAGCTAGACAGGCTGCAACGAGAGGGCATCATCGCACCGGTTGAGTTCAACGACTGGGATAGTCCGATTGTTCCGGTTCTCAAGGGCGATGGCACGGTCAGAATTTGCAGGGACGATAAAGTAACAATTAACCGTTTTTCACTGCAGGACCAGTACCCACTACTCAAGGCAGACGACCTATTTGCGACGCTGGCAGGAGGAAAGACGTTCAAGTTGGACCTGACCTCGGCCTACATGACGCAGGAGCTGACGGAATCTTCAAAAGGCCTCACCTGCATCAACACGCATAAAGGTCTGTTCATCTACAATAGATGACCGTTTGAGATTCGATTGGCCGCAGCTATTTTTCAAAGGAACATGGAGAGTCTGCTAAAGCCGATTCCGTGCACCATGCTTTTCCAGGACGACATATTGATCACAGGTCAGGACACCATCGAACACTTGCAGAACCTGGAAGCGGTTCAAAGTTGGCTGGATCGTGTGGAACTCAGGTTGAAATGCTCGAAGTGTGTTTTCCTGGCACCAGAGGTCGCGGTTCTTAGGGAGAAGAATCGTGGCAGACGGCATCAGACCCACCGACGCCAAGACAGAGGCCATCAAGAACGCGCCAAGACCACCGAATGTGGCGGAGCTGCGGTCGTTCCTGGGACTCTTCAATTATTTCGGTAATTTCCTACCTGGGTTAAGCACTTTGCTAGAACCTCTACATGTGCTACTATGCAAAGAAAATGATTGGATATGGGGGAAATCACGAGACAACTTTTGAGAAAGCCTGAAATCTGTTATGTTCCAACAAACTGCTTGTGCTGTATGATCTTTGTAAATGTTTAGTGCTAGCTTGCGATGTGTCTGCGTATGGAGTCGGGTGCGTGTTACAACAAGCAAACGTATCGGGAACATTGCAACCGGTCGCTTATGTGTACAGGAGCTTGTCCAAGGCCGAAAGGGCTTACAGCATGATTGAAAAAGCAGCTCTGGCATGCGTTTACGGAATTTAAAAAAATGCATCAGTATCTGTTTGGGCTTAAGTTAGAGTTAGAAACTGACCATAAGCCGCTCATATCGCTATTCTCAGAGAGCAATGGTATCAATACCAATACCTCAGCTCGCATCCAAAGATGGGCGCTCACGCTGTCTGCATATAACTATGTAATTCGCCACAGGCCAAGCACAGAGAAATGCGCTGACGCCCTCAGTCGGCTACCATTGCCCACCACCGGGGTGAAAATGGCACAGCTGCTGACTTGCTCTTGGTGATGGATGCATTTGAAAACAAAAAGTCACCCGTTATGGCCCGCCAGATCAGGACCTGGACCAGCCAGGATCTTTTACTGTCCCTTGTAAAAATAAAAAGTGTGTCCTCCATGGTCCAGTATCCCAGCGGAGATGCACAAAAAGATCAAGCCGTTCCACCGGCGTAACGACGAAATGTCCATACAGGCGTGTGGGGTAATCGTGTGGTTTTGCCCAAGAAAGGCAGGGAAACATTCATACGCGACCTACACAGTACCCACCCAAGCATAGTAATGATGAAAGCTATAGCCAGATCCCATGTGTGGTGGCCTGGCATCGACTCAGATTTGGAGTCTTGCATGCGCCAATGCAATACTTGCTCTCAACTGAGCAATGCACCCAGGGAGGCACTGCTAAGTTTGTGGTCATGGCCCTCCAAACCGTGGTCTAGGATCCACGTTGACTTCGCTGGCCCGTTTCTAGGCAAAATGTTCTTTGTTGTTGTGGATGCTTATTCTAAGTGGATTGAGTAAGTAATGTCTGTAAGCATGTCCACTGCCACCATCGAAAACCCACGAGCCATGTTTCCCACGCACAGCCTGCCTAATGTCCTCGTCAGCGACAACGGGCCATGCTTCACCAGCGCTGAATTCAAGGAATTCATGACCCACAATGGGATCAAGCACGTCACATCTGCCCCGTTCAAGCCCGCATCCAACAGCCAGGCAGAACGGGCAGTCCAAACCATTAAGCAAAACTTGAAACGCGTGTCGGAAGGCTTCCTGCAGACCCGCCTGTCCAGAGTCCTGCTCAGCTATCGCACCAGTCCCCACTTGCTCATCGGGATTCCCCCAGCCGACCTACTCATGAAAAGGGCGCTCAAAACAAGGTTTTCTCTCGTCCACCCTGGTCTCCATGATCACGTTGAGGGCAGGCGGCATCAACAAAGCATGCATCATGATCGTGCAAATTTGTCATGCGATATTGCAGTCAATGAATGTACTCAACTATGGACATGGTCCCAAATGGCTTGTTGGCACCATCATAGCCAAAGGTAGTAGGGTGTTTCAGGTCAGACTCGCAAATGGACTAACTTTCAGAAAGCATTTGGACCAAACAAAACTGCGATTCACAGCCAACCACGAGCAACCTGAAGAGGACACCACCAACTTCGACCCTCCGACACAGACACACACAAGTGGCAACCGACATCACGGTTGACCACGAAGCTGAACTCATCATCCCCAGCAGCCCAGCAAAGAACCAACCAAGTCACCTGCACCTGCATTTGTACCGAGACAATCGACTAGGGAGCGAAAAGCCCCAGATGGTCTCACCCTGTAAATAAGTGTACTATTGACTTTGGGAGGGAGTAATGTTATGTATGCAACCCTTTGTATCCAGCATTCTACCGCCACCAGAGGAAATATCTGTTGGAGTCCCAAGGGATCCCAGCATCACTTGGGAGCACTGTATTTAAGCAGGCCTCCCATGCTGTACCAACACTCGAGTTAGAATAAAGAGACTAAGGTCACATTTACTCACGTTAACAGTATCAATCACATTACTTTATTCTGGACATAACAGTCCGGCACACGCGATCCCAGGTTGTGCTTACGCTCCTGAGATGCAAGGGCCTCTGTGTTGCGCTGCACATCTCGGAACCAAAGTGTTCATGCCTCTGGATTTACCAGGTATTTTCATAATTGTTTTGCAGTCGGAGGCATCTACTCACAGGAAGCCTCTGACTGCCATTTCTGGGCCATGGAACACAATGCAGTTACTGAATATGAAAAAAGTACCAAAACCTATGAAATTGCATAGAAGTACAAAGAATGAAGTCAATTAATTTAACAAAAGGGTTCAGAAGACATCCAAAACACTTTGCCCTTGTTCTCATGCTTTCATGTTCATCAACTTAATCCCTCAAATCAGATAATCTTTTAGATGCTCATTAATAAGGCAAATAAAGTCAAAAATGTTCTGAAGTAATAATGTTAAAAACAGCAAAATAGAAAACTTCTGAAATAAAGAATTCTATGTAAGAAAAAAATTATGCCACATTTATAACACACATGATTTTTTCTTTGAGAGGAAATGGGTGCATGATAAAGCCAGCAGGAATGCATCTCGTTCCAACATCTTCCATCCATACCATCTCATCATTTTCAAATAAAATGGCAAAGAAAGAAGCTTCCAGAGTTAAAAAAAAACACGAGGATCAATACCACATTTGAACAAGGACAAAGCAAACATACGAATGTTTATAAAACTATTACTGCACTGTAGCAGATTGCAGGAGGACTTCATTCAGTCTTATATCAGCTATTTTCCTCTAATGCATAATGTATTATTCTAAGTAGATGCACACATACCAGCAGTAACATTACTTGCATTCCTTAATTTGTAATTATTAGACTTGCCAACATAGATTTTTTTTAAAGTGAGATTTTGGTATTACCCTACAATGAGGACTGGGAACTGCAACTGTCGGGCTCTGCTCCCAAGTAGAGTCAGACGTGATACATTCAAAATTACTTTTCTTTACAGAGTGTCAGGAGGTAGAAACAGCTGGATTATGCAATCAATTCTCTAATCCTTTATATTGTAAAAAAGGAAATAATATGCCCTCAAGAGTAATGAGAAAGTGTGGAAAATAAAAGTAACACATTTTCAATTTCCATGATGAACAACAAGAATTTCATCCCAACAGAACCTTATTCTTGGAAAACTAAATTTGACCTACCTTGCTATCCAGTTTTTTCATGGTCACTAAATCTAGTGACTTAAGAGAATGGCCAGTGGGAGAAATGAAGTACAGACAGGCATGGATACGTGAATCATGATAATTGTGCAATGAACGTTTAATCTTCAACTCTTCTTGCAGATAGGCCTCAAACTGTGCATCAATGTAGTCAATGATAGGTTTATAGCTAAGAAAACCCAAAAGTAAACAAAATGAAATACAGGACGCTAAGAAAACCCAAAAGTAAACAAATGAAATACAGGACACTGAATACCAATGAAAATCTGAATATAGATTATAAATTGTCTGTTGTTATTGCTTGCTGCTTGAGCATTTTGGATTAGGTGGCACAATTGTTAGAATATTGCTGTTTGAACATTGAGACTCTAACACAGTACATACAGTGATATAGCCAACTGCTCAGCATGGACAGTGGGTGCCAAAAATGTTCCATTTTCCATTACTTACTAATCTTAGATCAGTACAAAATTTTACACTGTTTAAACCGAGTAAGTATAGAGTTAAGCACCAAAATATACCCATTGATTGGGGTCCACAGCAATATATCTAAAAGGACTCATTTCACCTGTGGTTAAAACTTCATTTTAATCCAAGGATTCCAGCAAGGACAATTTCTCAGGAGAGACACAACTCGTATTTAAATAGTGTACCTAACATAAAAAATATCTCACGATGCTTTACCAGTTGGTGTGGGGAGTGGGGGGGGGGGGGGGGGGGGGGGCTGGGGAAGAAGTTAAATGAACATGGCGCTGGCAAAGAAAGTTTATTTACTTGGAGGAGTTGTGACTGGGGGGGTTAGGATTGGGGAGAAATAGGCCATATTTCAACAATTAATTTATTTAATCATGTCTTTCTCATCACAATCAACAACTACAACAACTTGCATTTATAGAACACCTTTAACTTGGTAAAATGCCCCAAGGTGCTTCACAGGAGCATTATGAAAGAGATAGGCTTTAAGGAGTGACTTAAAAGAGGACAGCGCAATAGAAATGCGGAGAGGTTTATGGAGAGAATTATAGAATTTCAGGCCTAGGCAGCTGAAGGCACAGTCGCCAATGATGGAGTGATTAAATTGGGATGGCCAGAATTGGAGGAGCAGAGAGATTTCAGAGTGTTGTAGGACTGGAGGAGGTTACAAAGATAGGGAGAGGGGTGGAGGGTGGGGGTAGAGGGAATTGAAAACGAGGATAATAATTTTTAAATGGAGATGTTGCCCGACAGGGAGCCAATGTAGATCAGCGATCACAGGAGCGATGGGTGAACAGAACTTGGATGAGCTCAAGTTTATCGAGGATGAAAAATGGGAGGCCAACCAGGAGAGCATTGAGATAGTCACGTCCAAAAGGTAACAAAGATGGATGAGGGTTTCAGCAGCAGGCGAGTTGAGGCAGGGTCGGAGATAGGCAGTGTTATGGAGGTGAAAGTAGGCTGCTTTGATGATGGAGCAGATAGTGGTGGGAAGCTCATCTCAGGGTCAAATAGGACGCCAAGATTGCAAATGGTCTGGTTCAGCCTCTGACAATGGCCAGGGAGAAGGATGTAGTCAGTGGCTAGGGAACAGAGTTTGCAGCAGGGACGGAAGACAATGGCTTTGATCTTTCCAATATTTAGTTGGAGGAAATTTCTGATAATCCAGTACTAGATATCAGACAAGCAGCATGACATATCAAAGGGGTCAAGCGAGGTGGTGGTGGATAGAGCAGTGCCTTCAGCATACATGTGGACCTGACATTTTGTTTTCAGGTCATTGAGGGGTAGCATGCAGATGAGAAATAGGAGGGGCCAAGGATAGATCATTGGGGGACTTCAGAGTCAGCGGGAAAAGAAGCCACTGCAGGCGATTCTCTAGCTATGACTGGACAAACAAGAATGGAACCAGGCGATGGGAGTCACACTCAGCTGGATGACAGACGACACGTTGGGAGGTGGATGGTGTGGTCAACCATGTCTAAGGTTGCCAATAGGTCAAGAAGGATGAGGAGGGAGAGTTCATCACTGTTAGAGTCACATGGATGTCATTTGTTACTTTGATTAGGGCCGTTTCTGTGCAGTGGCAGGGGCAGAAACCTGATTGGAGGGGTTCAAACTTGGAGTTGATGGGGAAGATGGGCACAGATTTGGGAGACCACAACACAGTCAAGGACTTAAGAGGAAAGAGAGGTTGAAGATGGGGTGGTAGTTCTCAGGGACAGAAGAGTCATGGGTGGGGGGGTGGGGGGGGCGGTGTGGTGGGTTGAGGAGAGGGGTGTAGCACCCGAGGAGAGGGAACCATTAACAGTATCAGCTAACATGGGGATCAAGAAAGGAAGTTGGGTAATCAGAGGCAGCTGAATGGATGGTCTCAATCTTAGTGACAAAGAGATCCATGAGCTCCTCGCACTTGTTGGAGGGGAGGGTGGAGGAGGCAGAGTAGAGGGGTTTAATATGACAGTCTGTAGTGAAGAGAAGCTGGGCGTTATCTTTGCATTCCAGGATGATCTTGGAATAGTGAGCAGATTTGACAGCAGAAAGGTCGACCTAATAGTGCTTTCTGTGATCCAGCCAGATCTGGCAACGAAGAACTAAAGCAGTTGTCAGCCATTAATGTTCAAGTCTGTAACCCTTGGATTCAAGTGAGCAGAGATGAGGGCCATACCAGGGTGAGAGAGTAATGGTTTTCATGATGACAAGGGCAACAAAGGTGGAGATGAGGCTGTGATTGAGCTGGAGAAACATCGTGGTGAATGGAGGGCCAAAGGCTATACAGGTTGGGAAGCTGAAAGTGCCATTGTACGTTTCTTTCCTAGGGCAGACACAGAAGGAATTAGGAGTGGAGAGGGATACAAGGAAGTGATCAGAGATGGTCTTATCTGTGGTGGTGGCTGTGAATATGGGTTGGGGAGTTTATATGGAGGGAGAGATTAAGGGAGGATAGGAGGGCAGTGAACAGGCGTTGAGTCAAGATGGAGGATGAGAAGTCGCTCAGTGTAGAGGCTGAAGGAGGAAAGCAGTGAAGTTATCTTTGTGAGAAACCTTTTTGGATACTTGGGTGGCAGTAGAGAAGAAAGACCTTAGAGAGACAAGAGGGGTGGAACAAGGCAAGATGCTCAAAAGAGAAGGTGCCAGAGGAGTAGGGGGACAGACCAAGGTGTGATTTGGTGATAATGACCACACCACCACCACAGCAGTCTCAACAGGGAATGGGTGGAAGGTATAACCAGGCAGGAGGTTTCATTAAGGAGCAAGGTGTCATCAACCATCAGCCAAGTTTCCGTCAAGGACATGATGACGATGCAATCGTCCACAATAAGCTCATGGATAGCAAGGGTTTGTTAAGTGAACAAACATTCTGGAGGGAGATGCAGAAAGGGGCGGTGATAGCTAATCTGCTGGAAATCAGCTGGCAGAGTCCACATGGTCAGCGCTGGAAGGAGGGTGGGATGGGAAGGAGCTGGCAAGATTAGCCTGCAGCGGGCATGATGGGCAGAAAGGTCGGAGAGCGAGTAGGATGGAACAGTTGGGGTGGCTGCTCGTAAGGATCAGTTGACTGACCATCCATTAAAGTCTGATGTGGATAAGGTAGGGAAGATAAGAAAATTCAGAAGGGCAAGGCAAATGTAACTATTATTTCTTGGAGATCAGTTAGATGTACCGATGAGGAACTTTGCAGATAGAAGAATTTAAATGATACCGGGGGTGCCACAATAGCGGACATAAATAATAGGGTTATTGGTTGCTAAAGAGATTGCCGAATGGATCTACTGTTTGTGTAGGAACAAAATTACATTATGGATAGGTGGTCAGAAATCATGAAGCACAAATATAGAAAGATAGTTCGTCACTTTAAACGATACAAGAGTCAGATTGTTGCTTCATAATTCTGCTAACTATTGATCTGAACAGTAGAATTCTGGACTTCAATCTATGGTTAGAGCATTTAGTAAGATAGTGAATGCGACAGTACATTGATAACAGTTTGTAAGGCAATTCGGATGGAATTCACAAGTAAAACATTGGAAGATTGAAACCATCCTCTTTGCCTGTACCGCTGCTGCCGTCCCTCCCCCCACCCACCAACAAATTCCATTTCCTCACCATGAATTCTATCCACAGCCCTAGCCACAGTCTCACCTTGAAGCCAGTTTGCTCACAATCGCTGTCCTCTTTGACTGAGCTGAGCATCCAACCCTTTTTGTGGTGTATATCAATGACTTGGATTAAATGTTGGGGGTATGATTAGGAAGTTTGCAGATGACACTAAAATAGGCTGTGTGGTTGATAATGAAGAAGAAAGCTGAAGACTGCAGGAAGATATCAATGTACCGGTCAGGTGGGCAGAACAGTGGCAAATGAAATTCAAGCTGGATAAGTGCGAGGTAATGCATTTGGGGAGGTCTAAAAAGACAAGGGAATACACATTGGGCCCAAGTTTCCACAAGAAAAAAAACGGGCGCCCCTCCGAGCTGGGCGCCCGTTTTTCGCGCCTAAAAAAGTCCTCGGTATTCTCCACCTACTTACAGGTCCTCTGGCCCTCGGCGCAGCCAGCACAAGCTGTGGGGGGGGGCGGAGCCAGGTCCCGGCGCTCAAAACAGTGCTGGGACCTCTGCACATGCGCGCTACAGTCGGCACGCAAGTACAGTAGTTCCAGGCGGCGAACTGTGTGGGAGGGGCCCGAAGCACGCAGCCCCTAGCCCTGGCTGAATGGCCTCACTTGGGCTGCGTGAATAAGGCTCCTCCCACGGCCAGCTCCTGCTTCCCGGCCCCCGACAAGACCCGACACTCGCTTCCCCCCGAACCAGACCCGACACCCGCTCCCCCCACCCCCCCCCCCAACGGACCCGACCCCCTGTTCCCCGACCCAACCCCCCCTCTCTCTCTCACCCCCCCCGCTCTCTTTCTCTCTTCCCCC